>NW_007578700.1:98992-101548 GCF_000690725.1 Stegastes partitus
ACCCCAATGTTGAGTCCTTCCACACCCCAAAGTCAAGTCCGTCAGCACCGCAACATCAAGCCTATCAGCACCTCGACATCAAGTCCATCATCACCTCAATGTTGAGTACTTCCACACCCTGATGTCAAGTCTGTCAACTCTTGGCGCAGAAGTACATTGCGTAGGTTGACATTAAAGCATTTTTAAATCACAAAGCCCAACCTACAAGGGTAACACTTACAGTCACAATGACACACTTGCATGGAATCCAGTTACGGTAAGTAGCACACCATGGTTTTAGGTGACAAGATGTTTATGAACCGAGGATGGGGCATGCTTGAAGTTTGTTCACTCAACCATTTTTGTAATTTGCTTTCATTGTGGTTTGCATCTGAAGCCTTTAAATTAAACTATCAAAGTGTCGATCACTGATGATTATCACTATTGTTTTATCTCCCATGCCGAGCCTCCTAACAACAGGTAATAATCAACCTGCCACATGCTGACCTTTGTTTTCCCTCATGTGAGCGCTGCAGCCTTCTGTTTACAAGCACACACTCGCTACATGACGGCACAACAGCCAGAGAAACTGGCACAGCGATGAAACAGTTATGAAATGATAATGCAAATCTCGGGCTCTCTGAACGAGCTCCAGCTCTTATTAAGATCTGATCAATCCCAAAATAGCACTCATGAAAATATTAGCACCCTTGCAGCTAAGAAAAA
Organism: Stegastes partitus; assembly: GCF_000690725.1. Lineage (NCBI taxonomy): Eukaryota > Metazoa > Chordata > Actinopteri > Pomacentridae > Stegastes > Stegastes partitus. The sequence goes on from NW_007578700.1 coordinate 99,698, forward strand.
AAAAAAAGAAGCTTAGCACTCCTGGCGGAGCCTTAGAAGTGAGCTTAAAAGAACAGCAACACAAAAACCAACAAAATAAAAACATAACAAAAAAAATTTACTGTATCTACAAAGTGGGAAAACTTCCAAATCTGGTTATATTAACTACAGATTACTTCATCTCTACTTGCAATTAACTTCTTGTCTGATATGACAGATATGCAAAAGAAAAAAAAAAAACAAATGCAGGAAGACTTGAGCCGGTGAACGTGCTGCCGCTAAGCACATATGAGCATTTGTGTTCATGGCTAAAAAACATCATGCATAATTGAATATTTTTTTGATGGAATGTGAGTTTTTTTTTGCAGGTCGAGGCACGACGCTGTGTGCAGCACAGGCATACCACAGAGTACTTTTCTATCCCCCAGCTCTCTCACACTCTGACGGGATACAGATTGCAACATACCTCTAAGTATGCAAAGTCCCGCACAGTGTGCCTCAGCAACCCGAGCTAACCCCACACAAACATGCACACACTGTACTTTCTCTGCAGCGCACACGGTACAGGGGCTCCGGCTGGCGTTAAACAGACCGAACGAATCCCCCCCCACCACCACCACCACCCACCCCCTGTGAAAAGCCGCTCACACGTGCTGCACAAGCCCAAAGACAAACACAAGAAACAAACAGCACGAGCCAAAAAAGATGACACAAACAGACTTACAGCGCTGACCTGATGACGCAGTGGGACTGTAAAATATGCATGGCAGGTGAGCAGTTCTGCGTCTCTGTCTATCTGTTTCAACCCTGATGTCTCCAGCACTTGTGCTATGTTTATCCTGCTGACCCACTCAAATACACTCTGCCTCTCCCTCCCTCTTCCTCCGATCTGTGGGACTTTCTTGCTTGTGCTGCTGCTGTAGTACCACCCAGCCTACCCTGGACTGGAACGCAGCCAGCTCCTCTCTGCTTGTGACTTTGACAGTGACTGTGCAGCGCCTCTAACAGGTATTGCTGGTCTGTCAGGTAACCGAGACAACTCTCAGGGGATCGGAGGACTATTTTGGGACGGCGCAGGTTTCGTAGACTTTGAGAAAAAAAAAAAAAAAAAAGGTATAGCGAAGAAGCGCTTCGCAAAAACACGCAGTCCACAGAGTTGGCGCAGTTAAAGGACACGGCTGGGGTTATTCTATACTTTTCTCAATAAAAAACCCCCCCAAAAAAAGATCAAAACCAACCAGCTCTAAATATACATACCTCCTGCTCCGTCAGCCCCAAACTCACTGGCTCCCGCTGAAGATGTAAAATTTTAAAAACTGGTTACGCATAAGATCAAACTTTTAAAAGGGGGGCTAGTAAAACACGCGGCCGCTGGAGTTTAGAACGTATTTGTTAAAGGGTATTTTGAGCCGTGGATTATTGCACAACTCGTCCTCTATAGAATGCGTGTTGGTGGGAATGAGGGAACATGTCAGCGTGGCTCAGCGATGTGTTAAATCAAGTCTGCGTTACTCACACGCCGCTTAAAAATGTGCAGCTTTCAAAATAAAATCTAAACTGACATTATGGTCATATTTGAAATATTTAGTCTAAGAGCTTTACATTACCCAACAAGCCTCAATTTTATTATTCTATATTAAAGTTTAGACACTGCAATATTATTTATTATACAGATTAATATAAAAATAAAATTCTAGTAAGATATCAGACACAACCCAATTTTTGTCTGACATTTAACACTTTATATTTTTATTTATTATATATATTTTCCTGAGTAATTTACACGATAAGGTTAGAGCCCCTAAAATAATGTGTTTAATATCAAATTATCTGACTAATTTAAATATAAAAGCGAAGAAAAGAACATTTTTG
>NW_007578700.1:101756-102902 GCF_000690725.1 Stegastes partitus
GCACCCCAGCATCAAGTCCGTCAGCACCCAAATGTTGAGTCCATTAGTACCCCAAGGTCAAGTCCTTCAGCACCATGACCTCAAGTCCATCAGCAGCATGACCTCAAGTCCATCATAAAGGCCTTGAATCAGCATTCCCAATGTCAAGTCCTTCAGCACCCCATCATCAAGTCTGTCAGCACCCTAGCGTCGAGTGCGTCAGCACCCCAGCATCAAGCCTGTCAGCACCCAAACGTTGAGTTCGTCAGTACCTCAAGGTCAAGTCCTTCAGCACCATTACCTCAAGTCCATCAGCACCCCAACGTCAAGTCCGTCAGCATCCCAGTGTCAAGTCCGTCAGCACCCCAATGTCAAGTTTGTCAGCACTCCAACGCTGAGTCCTTCCACATCCCAAGGTAAAGTCTGTCAGCACCCAAGCATCAAGTCCATCAGCACCCCAACGTCAAGTCCGTCAGCATCCCAGTGTCAAGTCCGTCAGCACCCCAATGTCAAGTTTGTCAGCACCCCAACACTGAGTCCTTCCACATCCCAACGTAAAGTCTGTCAGCATCCCAGCGTCAAGTCCGTCAGCACCCCGATGTCAAGTTTGTCAGCACCCCAACGCTGAGTCCTTCCACAACCCAAAGTCAAGTCGGTCAGCACCCCAATGTCAAGTCGGTCAGCACCCCAACGTGAAGTCTGTCAGCATCCCAGCGTCAAGTCCATCAGCACCCCAACATCAACTCTGTCAGCATTCCCGCGTCAAGTCCGTCAGCACCCCAAAGTCAGGTTTGTCAGCACCCCAACCTCAAGTCTGTTAGCACCCCAACATTTTGTCCTTCCACATCCCACAGCCAAGTCGGTCAGCACCCCAACGTTGAGTCCTTCCACATCCCAGAGTCAAGTGACTCAGCACCCCAGCGTTCAGTCTCTCAGCACCCCAATGTCAAGTCCATCAGCACCCAGATGTCAAGTCAGTCAGCACCCCGATGTTAAGTCCGTCAGCACCGTAACATAAAGATCTTTAGCACCACAACGTGAAGTTCGTCAGCATCACGACGTCAAGTCCGTCAGTACCCCAATGTTGAGTCCTTCCACACCCCAAAGTCAAGTCCGTCAGCACCGCAACATCAAGCCTATCAGCACCTCGACATCAAGTCCATCATC
>NW_007578700.1:104765-115705 GCF_000690725.1 Stegastes partitus
AAATGAGACGTTTTTCCTTTTTCGTTGTTTACATGCAGCAACGCCCTAATGGGTAACTGATAAACTAAGGAGCACCTGCTTTGAAGCTCATGCTTCTTAGGCAGACAGAACAATAGACAGACACTCAGAATAGTGCAGAGAATTATATCCATAACGGCGTCTGAATGAGGCCCCCTGTCCTATGTTTAGAGAGCTACAGTCGCCTATTGTTGTGCCCACATGCTGCAGGCCTACAGCTGGGTCCGTCCTGTCCTATACATCCAGCGCTAATGGACACTTTGTTCCCTCATGTGTCCCGCCACTGTCTAAATTACAGGCTTAGCCAGAAGGGGATATAGAACGCCAGTGAGTAAAACAAGACAACTCCCTCTGTCCAAATACACAACTGTACAGTAAACCCACACACAACCAATAATAAACACCGAGGCTAAATGCTCCGATATAGGCAGCTTTGATACATCCTGTACTAAGGCAGGGGGGCTAAATATAGCGCGCATTTAGCAGCATTTAGCTCATCCGCGTGCATCTGGCGTGTGCTTTACATGTGTACGTCTGTTCCACCATTTCCTAAAGTGACCTCGAAACCACGTATGTGAGTGTTTAATCAGCAGCAGCATGAAAAATCACATTATTCACTGTAGAAATGCAGAACCTCCGACTGGATGTGTTCATGCAAATGACATGCAAATACATTAAAACTGCATTTCTGTAAAGCATATTCACTCCCACTGCTGCGTAGATGAGCAACATTTGAGAATATTTCTCATTTTAATTTCTAAACACTGTAAAAATAGCGTTTATATTCAGAAATGTGAAGAAATTCAAGCCCGTTTAGTCAGTTTATGAATGCAAATGACATGCAAATACACTAAAACTGCATTTCTGTGAAGCATATTCACTCCCACTGCTGCGTAGATTAACAACTGTGTGCAAAGACAGTAAAACTGAATTTTTCCAAAGCATATTCAGTCCCACTTCAGCACCGCAACACGAACACAAACGTCAAAACTCTGCTGCGTAGATCAACAAATGTTTGCATATTTGTAAGCAATAAGGAAACGCTGTAAAAATAACATTTATATTCAGAGAAAACTCAGCAAATGTGTACAAATTCAAGCCCGCTCAGCCAGTTTGTTAATGCAAACACTATGCACTATAACTGCTTCGTTTAGAGCACACTCAGCTGCTTTGCCTTTAAACGCAGACTTTGGACTACGCTGTGCAGGAGGTGGACGTAAAGCTGCAGGACGTGTTGCTTTTGTGCTTCTTCGTCGTCGCGCCGCACCGACGGACTCCCGAAGTTTTTTTCAGCTTGACGGTAATTCATGATGTCGAAACAGATCGCCACCGGCTCGGCCTGTTTAAGGGAGTTTACACAAAGAACACAATGTGCTGGATGTACGCAGCCACGTGGCGTCGCGCACATTATCCATTTAGAATCCTTACATAATGGCTCAAATGTATGGCCTGAAATTGTTCTGTATTTAGGGGGGAGAAAAGGGCAGAGGTCAGCTGCTCTCCTGTCTTTTTTTTTCTCCAAACACTTTTCTGTAAATGCTGCGTAGAAGATGTGACAGCTGGCGAAAATGCCTCCAAGAGTCCTGCAGGGCAACTGAGTCACGGCCAGTAATTGAGGGGAACTGATAGTGTTTCAGTCAATTAGTCCGATCGGCGCAGGTGCTCGGCGAGCGGCTCAGCGGCCGATACACCCACCTGGCCGCAAATGGCTCCTTTTCTCTGACGTCGGCGGTAAATTGTGAGCGTGAACTTTGATTTAAGAGCTTTTAAGTGGGGTAGATTGCCATGGCAACGAAGGCTGCAGCGAACTGAAGCTTGTGCGCGAAGGTGAGGTCATCAGATCGAATGCATAAGAAATTCCTCTCCCGGCGTCCTCTGGGAACAGTGGCATCTCAGAAAACGCAATTACAAGGAAGAACTTTCAACTCATACGATGGAGTAAAATCCACCACAGACTGAGAAACTGCAAACAGGCACAACAATGACATCATTATTCAGTCAGATTTTAAGACTTGTCGTGTTCAGCCACAGGAGGTTTTGGTGTTTGGTGCGTTATCTTGATCAGAAATCACCACAATAACACCATTTATCAGAAACTGTGAAGAAATCATCGACTTTCCTGCGCTCCTTGAACTACTCACACGTCTGCAGCTTCAAATTGTGACACATCATCAAACCCGCTTTATTCTACGTGTCCTATTTTTAAAACAAATCACCCAAAACACATTGTTTTCTGCATGGAAAACAAAATCTGCGTTCCTCAGCACGGCCGAGAAGCCGCGAGTGACTCGGCAGTGACACGACAGAAACATGAGGGAGGCTTCAGCTTAACTGCAGGACGTGTTTACGCAGAGAGGAGATAAAATAAGACAGAATAAAACATAATGGAGCAAAAACAGCACACAGAGCAGCAAGTGGTTGGAAGATACAGTCAGCACGGTGACGGAGGAGAGCGAGAGGTTCCTGATTAGAGGTTCCATCCATCCATTATCTATACACCTTAATCTTCACTAGGGTCATGGGGGGCTGGAGTCTATCTCAGCTGACTCAGGGTGAAGGCAGGTTCACCTGGACAGGTAACCAGTCTATCACAGGGCTACACTTAGAGACAGACAACCAAGCACACTCACATTCACACCTACGGACAATTTAGAATCACCAATTAACCTCAACATGTTTTTGGACTGTGTGGGAGGAAGCCGGAGAACCCGGAGAGAACCCACGCTGCACGGGGAGAACATGGAGACTCCACGCAGAAAGATCCCAGTGCCCCCACCGGGACGAGAACCGGCGACCTTCTTGCTGCGAGGCAACAGTTGGTTGGAGGTTATGAAATGATAAATTCTCAGGTATCTACAGCAGGAGGAGGAAATATTTATTCTAGGATTAGTAACACCTGTGGGCACTTGGAAATGTGTTATTTTTAAATTTTAAATAATTTAAATTTGTTTTTTGCTTCCTTTAAAAAAAAAAAAATATTTTTTTTAATGCAATAAATAAATGTATAAAATGAAATTTAAATAAAATGTAAAAATTCACAAAAGCTTAACCGTTTGTTTTGACCATATTCTATAAAAAATTTAAAAAATTTGTCCTCTTTGGTGCAATCCAGAAGACATCAGCAACTGATTTTGGAGCAACAGTATTATGATAAAAATGTAAAAAATGAAAAAATCTGGGACCTTTCTGCTGAACTGCAGACTGTGTGGTATGGAAACTATTAAAAATGTAAATTATAAAATATTTTATAGCATGTAAAGTCACATTTTTTTTGCCCCCAAAAAATGTACGTTTCATTTTTAAAAAAAATTTCTGTAAAATAAATAATCAAGAAAATTCAAATTTCTCTTTTGTCTTTATCATAATTTATGGTTATAATTCAGTTATACAGCGTAGAAGACATTTTTGAGGTCCCTCTTCTTCTAGCTGTGCTTGTTCTGCTTCTATAGATATTGCAATAAAAATAAAAAAATAAAACCTCCAGCGAGTAAAAATGTGACACAAGCAAAAAAAAAAGGAAGCTGCTTGAGGTTCAGAGGGTTAAAGACACATCGACCGCGATGTTCCACTGTGTTGAAATAAATGAACAAAGTGTTCAGGCAGCCTCCTCGCTGCTTTTTCTGACACATGCAGAATTAATTAGAGTTTTTTTTTCTGCACCTCGCTTCGCAAAATTGTACATTTTAAAGGTTTATTATGACAGGTTTGCGTTTTCTTGCAGCACGGCGTTAACAGCCACGACACTCGTTCTCAGCCACTTCCTGCTGCAGAAATTAATTAAACCGGGATCATACATGTGCAACAGCGAGTCAAACCAGGGGAGTGCTGTGGATGAGGGCGACCCGTCATCTCCTGACAGAAACACTCAAACCTCCAACAAAACAAAAGCTGAAGTAGTGAGTCGTAAAAAAAAACAACAAGCAGCCAATAACAAAGGCTTGAACGTGGGCATGACAGGACATCCTCATCTCCAGGGGGAAGGAAAAGCAGAGTCTTGTTTACATTTTCAGCTGTAGTACAGACACGGCGTCGCGAAGCCTGGCAGGGGAAAGAGTCAACACGGAGACAAAGACGCCGCCGTGGCCAAGAAGACAAACGCGACACGCTTCAGATACAGCGAGCGTTTTGCTTTTAATGCGAGACGGGGGCTCATGCCGTCACCGTGTGCAAATGAAGTCTGCCGGATTGATATTCCTCCCCGCGGATGCAGACAGGTGTGAGCGTGACAGCCACCGCCGCGACCCGACTCGGGCTATTTACAGCCGAGCGCGACAATATGAAATTCAAATGAGCGCTAAAAAGACAGGAACCAACTTTTAAATGAGGACTGTGATTTTCTGTGATGCGCGCTGAACCGGAGGATCTCACACACACACACACAAAAAAAAGTCATATTCTGGCAGCTGTGGCGCCAAAAAATAACCATTTTGTAAAAATACTGTAATTTTCCAACATTAAAATACATTTTCTGGTCTTAATTCTTCATCAAATCATGTGTATATTTACCTTTTTTATGTTTAATGAGGGATGTTTATGTGTGAAAACAATGAAAATACTTCAACTATATAATAAGTAATAAAATATAAAGATAAATAATATATATAATAATAATAATAACACCATTGCTTATAGACATTAAACACACTGATTTAAAAAGTTTGTTGTGTAAATTTCTATCTTTATACAGGAACTTTCTTATTTAATGAGCAAATCTATGTAAACTTTCAGAAACATTACTTCTTTTTTTGGTTAATTGTCATGAATTGTGTCTAATTTTAGTGACATTCTTACAGCAATTAACTTGTATTTTATCTATTAAAATAAAAAAAATTAAATAATCCTGGAATAATGATGTATTTATTGAGGTATTTTAACAGTGTTTTAAAGCAAAAGAAATTGCTTTAAAAAAAATAATTTTATGGTTATTCTTGTTTTTGTCACTAATTGTAATATATTAACATTAAGGAGGAAAAATTTGTGAAATCACGAAGTTTGAAAATGTATTTTAAAAATGTTTTGATGTAGAAAAAAAAGGAAATATTACATTTATTCTCTGCTATTTTTCACAAATTCAACTTAATTTGAACAGTTTTGTTGAATAAATAAAAAAGGAAATATTTCTGAAAATTTAATTAATTTGTGAAAGTATTTAAACACTTTTTTTTAATGCAAAAGAAATTCCATGTTCTTCTACTTTTATTGTTGTTTTCTGGTAATTGTTACGAATTGCATCTAATTTTTAAGACGTGTCGACATTTTTACACGTAAATTTAAAAGTTTCTTCCAAGAAATAAAAAAGGAACTATTTACAATGTAATTTAATAGTTCTTTGATGACAAAAACTTTAAATTTTCTTTAAAATTTTTCAAATTTAAAGCTAATATTTACATTAGACACATGAATTCACTGGATATTTTACATTTTATGACATTTTCATGCATTTCAACGACACGGAAAAAATCAGTAAAATAACAGTAAAACTTCTGTTGATTAAACTTCTTTTTTTTGTTGTTTCTTCACAGTTCAGATAAGTGTGATGGACAAAGCCAGGCCTCTCGCAGCTCATGAACAAAGTTTCCTCGAAACAACAACCTCCCCCCCGACACACACACACAGCACACACACACACACACACACAACACACTGTCAGTGCAACACAGTGCAAGCAGTCTTACATCAGCTGTGGTGACATGATAGAGAAGTGATGCAAGTAGAAAACCAGCATGACGTAAAGCGTGCAGCTATTTATGCATCTTAATGCGCCATCAAGTCAGATTAGGCGTCACGGTGAAACTCGGTGTGCGCAATATCACGTCGCTGCAGCGTTTCATTATCAGACAGATAATAGTTAACCTGAATGTAAAGAAAAAAAAAAGGGCCGAGCACATATCAGTCCTTAGGTACAGGGTGTACTGTTCTGTGTCTGCATGCTGGTAACCATAGCATCACTTCAAAGAGCCTGGACCGGTTCAAAACAACAGGCTGACAACATGCAGCAGGGAGGGGTGGAGGTTTAATAAAAGCCGCTGTCATGCTGAACACACGGCGGAGATCCACTCTAAGCACAAAAACACGCCGCGGCTTTGGGCCTTTTAATTATCCCCGACGTGCGACGCGCCGCGGCCCGCTTCAGGTGTTTGGGACGGGACGCACAATTCATGTCAAAGGAAGCAAAAGGTCCGGTGCACCCATGACCACACCAACTGTCCCCCCAGCGGCAGAGCTGCTAATCTCCTGACAGGTGTCCATGTTAGCTGAGGAATCTGTCGAGGCTTCACACGGCGGAGGGGAATGCGATGCTGCTTCACCGGCAGCCGGCCAGCCGGTCCCCCCACACGGCAGTAAACCCATATCCTCGTTATTGTGGCATAAATAAAGTTTAACCAGGGACTCGAGAGGGAAAAAGTTCAGGAGTTAGAGCTGATCTGATGTTAATGCGATGCCTTCACATGCTGTTCTTATCCTCAAAGTGGTAAATACCACATGTCATAAATACTAGTGAACCATAAACCTGCAAAGAAGGCTCTTTTCTGAAAGCACGGGCGGCTGTAATACGGTAGGGTAAACTGAGGTTAGATGCCCGTCAAACCGTACAATTAGATGCAGTAAATTTTCATTTTATGTCTTTTCTTGGATGATAGTGACCATACAAATCTTGAAATAGTCCTCAAATCATTTCACTGGTTTGAGGAAATCAAAGGAAGTGGCTTTGAGGTCAGATGATGTAATGTTCTGACAGAACAAAATAAGCCTGTGTGGTTTTAATAAGGAAATACATACAAAACTCATTTTAACTGTCAACCTGAGACTCATATGGCGGGTTATACATTAATATGAAAATAACAAACTTAAACTGCAGTGTGGGAAAATGTCAGGGTAGAACCTCCATGGACATTTGTAGTTTTCAAAACTTTAGCACTGCTAATGTTAGATTTCTGATTAATTATGTACACAATCGTCTAACACAGCAACATAAAAGCTAACCAGCAGTAAAAAAAATACATTATCTGTCACAAACGCTGACAAGTTACGTTTATGCTCATAATTTTATGCTATATTAGCCTTTTATAGAACTAGCTTACTAGCTTAATGTTATGCTAAGCTAATAATGTTATGCTATAGTACTTTGTGGTACCATTAGCTCATAGGATGATTTTATTTTCAAGCTCATAATACTAAGCTAGATTAGCTAGCATGAGCTAACTAGCTGACTTTAAGTAAAGCTAATGATGTTACACTATGTTAGCCTGCTGTAGACCTGGCTAACCATCTGACTTCATGTTAAACTAATATTGCTATGCTATAGTTGCGTGCTGTAGCACTGGCTAACTAGCTGACTTTATGCTCAGCTAATACTGTTATACGATGTTAGCTAGTTGTAGCACAAGCTATCTATCTGACTTGATGTTAAGCTAACAATGCTATGCTACAGTACTTTGCGGTAGCACTAGCTCACAGGCTGGGTTTATGTTCGGTCTATAATGTTACGCAAGATTATCTTCTTGTAGAATGAGCTAACTTGCTGACTTTAAGTAAAGCTAATAATGTTATGCTACTTTAGCCTGTTGCAGAATTAGCCAATTATCTGGCTTCATGTTAAACTATTAATGCTATGCTATAGTTGCTTGCTGTAGCACTGGCTAACTAGCTGACTTTATGCTCAGCTAACGTTGTTATGCTATATTAGCTAGTTGTGGCACTAGCTATCTATCTGATTTAATGTCAGGCTAATAAGGTTATGCTATATTAGCTTGTTATGGCACTAGCTATCTGATTTAATGTCAGGCTAATAATGTTATGCTATATTAGCTTGTTGTGGCACTAGCTAGCTTGATTTTTTGGTACTGTAGGTGAAAAATGTCTGATTTAAAGCTACATTTAAATAGCAATGATAATAAATTGAAGTCCTAACTTCTGTCCTGGGCCCCTAACTGTGAAATAATCGGTAACATAATTGAAGAAAAATAATTTATATTTGTGTTAGCTAACACTGACTTTGCTGTTAAAGTTCAAGTAACATCAAAATCTGACAACATAGATAATCAAATTTATATTCCTCAAACTACATCAATCTCAAATAAAATATGAATTTTAAAAGAGGCCAAGTGCATCTTACATTTAATGTTTTTATCATTGTTTTACCAAATGAACAGACATTAAAGCTACATGCCTTCTGCACTTTTTAGTTCCTCAACAACTTTTAAAAATTAATATTAAAGATTAAACTAACGTGATTGGATCAGGGTTAAAGACAAGGGAGGGGGGACCAAGGCGGCCATTTTTATTTATTTTAGATGCAACCCGAAAATATCCTACAACAACTTAGATATTTCATGTTACTGTCATTAAAAAGTCCATCAACAGTTTAAAAATGCACCTGTTCCTGTTTTTATCACTTAAAATGTAGGAGACTTCGGTTTAGCTGTGGATTTAGTCGGAGCTGTCGTTCAGACTCTGAAAGACTTTGGGGATGAAACCTACTTTTAAGAGTTCTGGAAACAAGCACTTGCTGAACAATGTCAGACTGACCCAGAACCTGCAGCCAAAAGAAAAGAAACTAAAGTCTGGACGGACACAGTGTGACGCTCAAACTAGGTGAGCAGAACAAGGACGCTTCTGACACAATTATGTTACGTATTTTAAATTGCACTTCGTCGACAATTAAAAAAGTAAACATCTGTGCAAGGTTGAAGTCATCTGAGGCCACATAAACAAACTTATTACACTGCATTCGAGCTCTTTTTCTATTCTCAGCTCTTATACATTTCTAGTGCGTGACCAAAAAACAAAACAAAAGCCAAACGGTGGTTTAATCAGACATTATGTCACCTCAGTGTGGGTAATCCGAGCCTATAAAAACTGTCTGGCTCTGAAACTGGATCTGATCAAACTTCCTACTCTTAACTCTCCAAAACTTCTAATTACACTATCAAACACACATTTCTCTGAGCGACAACTTTTTTTTTCTTCCAGATAAATTAACTTAATCAATGACCTGTTTAATTCAAAGCAAATCACTTCCCCGCAGATGATCACAGCATTCTGTAAATTAGGAACATCTCGGCATATTCTCCGATAAGCCTTTTCCTTTACTACCACAGAGAGGCCTCCTTTCTTTCTGTGGCCCTATGAGAAAGGCTCCATTCCACTAATATTATGTTTTCATTAATGAGAAGCGGCTTAAACAGCGCCGTGTTTGTTTGTGTTCGGGCCAGCCGGACTGGCTCTGCTTCTCAAGAACTGGAATAAGCGCAAGAACGTCGGGGTCAGGAGCAGCCATAAGCTATAAGTTCTCCGAAAACAATTCAGACAAGGGGAAGAGAGAGGGAGGAGAGCGGAGGGGCGGAAAAAAGAGAGAACGCTATGTTGTTTAGCTTGTCTGGAAAATATGTTCCAGAGACGTAAAAACAGACAGCGGCATGAGAAAGATTTAGACGATAAAGGACAGACTGGAACACTCTCCTGGTGTCCTCAGAGAACCTCGGTCATATAGGACACAGCGACAGGACGCCGCGCCTGCTTCGTTTCAGGGGGAAGTTTACATCTGGACGGACCAGGGAAAGGAGGTCGCCATTAAAAAGAGGGCACGGGATGTGTTTCCGTGTGGCTGTCAGGAGAATTTAATGCAAAGTTTTGAAATGTCGCTAAAAAAAAAGGAAATAACAGAAAACGTGAATGAGGTTTGCTGCTGTGGAGCTGCTGGTCTGCACAGTGTCATGTGGAGGGACCAGTATAGGCTGCGATGATGGCTGAAATCAAACCAGTAGAAGAGGTCGCCGGATGCGAAACCAGTTGTTTTCCAACCGCAGAAAAACATTCAGGAATAAGAGGAACCAAACAAAACTCTTAAATGTCTACGAGAACAAAATGGAACACAGTGTTCAGGATTTGGTTTCAGCTGGGAAACGTTGAGATGAAGTCATTCACGTCAGCTGGTGTAGAAGGCAACCCCGTGAAGGGACGAGGAAAACCTGGCAGCAAGGACGCGAGAATAATACGGAAAAAAAAACATGGAATAGTGTAAAATTCAACAACTGTGACAAATGGTGAAAATAACAGCAAATATCTGTAAAATAGGGATTTTTCTGGCAAATTTAAATCCAGTAAAATGTGTTTTTTACTGGTCACACACATTGTAAAAGCACTATTTGCTTATATTTAAAAAAACAAACTGATTTTTGACATTATGTGAAGTTTTGAGCCTGTTTTTATTATATTGTCTTCTGTGAGTTTACTAGATATTATCTGTAATTTAACAAAACGGGCAAATTATCTGTAAAATTCCAGTTAAAAAAAAAATGCATTTAATCGTTTTCAACGTCTAATATACATATTTATAGTTTTTCTAATCAAATAACAGCAAATATCTGTAAAATAGGGATTTTTCTGGCAAATTTAAATACAGTAAAACGTTTACTGGTCACACACATTGTAAAAGCAGTATTTGCCAATTTGTATTTGATTTTTGACATTATGTGAAGTTTCGAGCCTGTTTTTATTATACTGTCTTCTGTGAGTTTACTAGATATTATCTGTAATTTAACAAAAAATATCTGTAAAATTCCAGTTTTAAAAAAAAAGCATTTACTAGTTTTCAACGCCTAATATACATATTTATATTTTTTCTAATCAAATAACGGCAAATATCTTTTAAGAATAATTATATATTTTTTATTTAATTTAAGTTTTAAAAAGTTTAATTTCATGGTCAAACAATGCGAAAGAATTAATTAACATTTGTAAAAAATAAAAATTATTATTTGCAATTTTGGCTTTTTTGTTTTTGCAGTTAACATGCAAATTTTCCCCTTTTTTCCTGTAATTTTACTTGGTAATATAAGTAAATAACATAACAAGGAACATTATTAAAATAACAGTAAAATATATTTTTTTAAAATTACAGTTAAAAAGTTCAGTATTTC
>NW_007578700.1:115725-154155 GCF_000690725.1 Stegastes partitus
AGAAAAACATTCAGGAATAAGAGGAACCAAACAAAACTCTTAAATGTCTACGAGAACAAAATGGAACACAGTGTTCAGGATTTGGTTTCAGCTGGGAAACGTTGAGATGAAGTCATTCACGTCAGCTGGTGTAGAAGGCAACCCCGTGAAGGGACGAGGAAAACCTGGCAGCAAGGACGCGAGAATATTACGAAATAAAACACAAGGTGGAATCGTGTAAAATGGTGAAAATTACAGCAAATATCTGTAAAATAGGGATTTTTCTGGCAAATTTAAATCCAGTAAAATGTGTTTTTTACTGGTCATACAAATTGTAAAAGCACTATTTGCCAATTTGTATTTAAAAAACAAACTGATTTTTTGACATTATGTGAAGTTTTGAGCCTGTTTTTATTATATTGTCTTCTGTGAGTTTACTAGATATTATCTGTCATTTAACAAAACGGGCAAATTATCTGTAAAATTCCAGTAAAAAAAAAAATGCATTTACTAGTTTTCAATGCCTAATATACATATTTATAGTTTTTCTAATCAAATAACAGCAAATATCTGTAAAATAGTGATTTTTCTGGCAAATTTAAATCCAGTAAAACATGTTTTTTACTGGTCACACACATTGTAAAAGCACTATTTGCCAATTTGTATTTGATTTTTGACATTATGTGAAGTTTTGAGCCTGTTTTTACTATATTGTCTTCTGTGAGTTTACTAGATATTATCTGTAATTTAACAAAAACTATCTGTAAAATTCCAGTTTAAAAAAAATGCATTTACTCGTTTTCAATGCCTAATATACATATTTGTATTTTTTCTAATCAAACAACGGCAAATATCTTTTAAAAATAATTGTATATTTTTATTTAAGTTTTAAAAAGTTTAATTTCATGGCCAAACAATGCGAAAGAATTAATTAACATTTGTAAAAGATAAAAATTATTATTTACAATTTTGGCTTTTTTTTTTTTTTGCAGTTAACATGCAAATTTTTCCCTTTTTTTCCCTGTAATTTTACTAGGTGATATATGTAAATAAAATAACAGGGAACATTATTAAAATAACAGTAAAATATAGATTTTTTAAAATTACAGTTAAAAAGTTCAGTATTTCCAACAAAAGAAGCAGAAACAGCCAATGTGCACCACATATCAACAAAAAGGTTTGCAAGAGCTGTTTTTCTTCCATTAAGTGCATTTACTGCTTTTGAAAAAACCCAAAAAGAGCGTAAAAACTTTTAGTTTTTGCAGAACTGGAGAAGCTTTTTCTGATTTTGTCGTGTCTATTAAATAAAAACAACAACAATGTGATTCTATAACGCATTATGGAGATCACAGATATGGACATTGCGGAAGCACGGCACGCATTTATGCAAATTTGAGAAGATATTTTGAATGAGAAACTCGAGAAAGTTTGCTGTGGAGGCATCACGATGCTAATCCATACAAACAGAGACAACAGCACTCATAAGACGTAAAAGCCAGACTCACTGTTTCTCTTCTCCCTCTGATGGGTTAGAGTCCTGCTCCTTGGGCATGTGTTCCATTCACCTTAATTCCATCCAGCAGCCAATCATGAGAGACTGAGGCAAGCCCCACCCTCGGATGTACGCTTGTCATTCGCCGGTCGGGAGGGCTCAGTCAGTTAAACATGACAGGGTCCCGTCCCTGGGGTCCTGGGAGGGGAGGGCGGGGTGGGGCGTCTCCCAAAGGAGCTGACCCCTCCTGAGGTTGCTTGTGTCGGAGGTCGGCGTGAAGCTGCAAGATACGGAAGATGTCGGAGGCTCCACAGGGGTTGGAGGTCAGCTGGCCCCGGGGCCAGGGCTGGAGCTGGAGGTCGGTTCTCAGGGATACGGAGGGAGGAGTGGGATCCAGTCTGGAAGAGAAGCGAAGGCACGGTCAGGTTAGGATGTCACAAAAAAAAAACGTAAAAGCGCCAAAAGTTCACAAGTGAGTCGTTCATATGAAGTGAAAGGATCTTTAGTTTTGGACTGTTGAGCAGAAAACACAACTAAAGAAAACAACACGGCATCTTATGAGACTAAAGCTGGCTGATTACTTTCTCGATCTGCTAATTAGTCACTGGGTTTATCAAATGTACCTTCCAAGGGTTCAAAACTGAAAGATATCCTTTTGTTTTTTTATGCCACAGAAGAGTCACAAAACCAGAAAGTATTCACATTTGAGAAGCAACAATGACGGAATCACCACTTTTTCTGTGAGCAGAGGATCCTCTCTGAATGCACATGGAGAGGATGCAACCAAATCTGAATCATGCAGGTTTAAAGCACTCTAAGATGAGGATCTGTAACTAAACCTGATGAATCCAAACCTCCCAACGTGTTGCTCTGAAATGGAGAACGGTTGCATTGATAGACCGATCAACCACGACGTCAAAAACACCTAAAGGTAACGGGAACAACACTGACTAAGTTGTGACAATGCAATTTTCGGCTTGAATCCTGGAATTCATGTTGATTTTACTGGGACATGTTCCACCCACCTACACTCCAAACACCACTGCAGGTCCAGGAAAAAACCCCTCGACCCCCCGTCACAATGAAAAAACAAAAATAAAAAGGGCCAAGATGCTGATCTGGCCTCCAAACTCCCCACATCCCCATCTGATCCCGGCACCACAGGACGCTCTGAAACAAGTCCAATCCACGGAGGCTCCACCCTGCAACCCACAGCACCCAACGGCGACGTCCTGGTGCCAGACAACCCCCAGATCTCCGGTCGCCATGCCCCAATCAGCGCTGTTTTGGCGGCACTAGGAGGACCTACGCAATATTAGGAAGGTGGTTTTAATGTTGTGGGTCACTTCTACCCAAAGTGCTTGTCTTTACACAGAAACTCAAACACAGATGTCAGCAAGCTGTCATGCTTGGCTCTGGTCTGACCATAAAGCAGCGGTTTGGTCAGTGTTTCGCCCTCCAACATGTGGACCAGAAGAGGAGCCGGGCATCGAACCACCCGCTCTGCCTCATCAATTATCTCACAGCGTCGGGCACGCCGAGACGTCTTGTTCCCGTCCTCCCACGGGACGTCGTGTATCTGCTTCACAACTCAACGCTCGTCGTGCATGGATGCACATGGCTGGTACAGCAAGAGAGAAGGGAAGCTTCTAAAAATGACATCCGAGAGCAATCAGACCCAACCCGGAGAAGTCCCCCCCGACAAAGTATCAGGTTTTATGCCAGAGCTCTAAAGAAATCAACGAGTTCGTCTTAAGTACATGTTCCTTAAGCCGTTTCACCAAAGATATGCTGCCATAGTAGTGACTGAATGAGAGGTTCACCACATGTTGTGCCTTCACTGTGTTGCACTGTCAGCTCCGCTAAGTCTCCCACGTGAGCCAGGCTCCCGGTCCGTCTAGCGTTACCCCGGTCATATTAAACGGGAACGATCTCCGTACCACCTTCAAGCCGCTACGATCGACTGCTTCCTGGTAACCTGCTCGGGGGAATGTCACCTCTTAAGACGTTTTAAGATGAGCAGCTGAGTGTGTTTGTGTGCATGTGTAGCTACTCAGAGGGTCCTGATCCACTAACCCCATACCTCGCCTCGTCTGTTGTCCAAGGAAGGCTTTATTCTTTCTGCCGCTAATCCCTGGTTCAATGCCTTCCTAATCTGGAACAGTGGGATACTGGGCATGAGAATGCCCGCAGACGAGACTGATATTATTACTGCTTTTACTGCTAATAGAGAGATTACACTGTACGCCAGATTCAAAACAACCTTTCTCTGCAGGAAAATGAGCTTATCATCACCTATTAAGGTATTTGGAGCTTACTGCTTGTGAAACCCTTGACCGCAATAATAGTGACACAGTAACTAACTCAATAAAGCAGATTACACGGGATTGTTTGGTACACGCCGGATTATGAGTTTAGCGCTGAAGCACTTACTCGATCAATCGATTAGATGTTTGACGAAAAACATTTACCTCTGAGGTTTGGATTGGAAATGAGACACAGCGAGCAGTTTTAAGACATCATCCAGAGCTCAGAGAGACTGTAAAATTGAGAATTATTTTTGATTTACACGTGATTATTTTAAACCTCTTAGATCAGGGGTGTCGAACTCTGGTCCTGGAGGGCCACAATCCTGCATGTTTTAGATGTTTCCCTCTTCCAGCACACCTGATTCAAATGATCAGGATCGTTTTCAGGCTTCTGCAGAGCTTGATGATGAGCTGATCATTTGAATCAGGTGTGTTGGAAGAAGAGAAACATCTAAAACTTGCAGGATTGCGGCCCTCGAGGACCGGAGTTCAACACCCCTGTCTTAGATCATTTATCAGAGTTAGAAAACAAAAAAAATCATCATATTTGTAACTTTCCAAAACTCCTTGAGCAAACTCATGTGTATTTCTATTAGGAAGATTTGCCAAATCTAAGCTTCAAAATTACTTCATTCTACTTTTTGCATTTAAAATTCCTCAAAAAAAAAACAGTTTGTACCAGATTCTGTAAAAACAGTCATTATAATAATAATAAATACAATTCTGCAAGACGACGGCTGCGACTGTCAGTCACGAGACGCAAATTATAATAATAATAATAATAAATACAATTCTGCAAGACGACGGCTGCGACTGTCAGTCACGAGACGCAAATTCTGTGACTTCTCGGCTGAACGCAGAGCTGATAGGAGGCAAGAATGGAAGCAAATTGGGAAGATTGTGGGCAAAATTAGTAAAAAAATAAACGCAGCATGACTCAAAACGGTATACAGAGGAGCAAACTGTCAGCAAACAGTTGAAAGATGCATTCAGCACGGTGAAACATGTTTCTGATGTACACGGTGGCATGAAAAACGAACACTTTGTAGTGGTTTTAGAATGTAAAGAGAAAAATATCTACAGTATGTAAGGCCAAAGTGTTTATTTTCCAGGATTGGTAACGTCTGTGGGCTCCTGGAAAAATGTTGCACTCCAGGATTTTTTCAATTTCTGGAAATCAAATAATCAAAGAAATTCAACTTTCTTTTTTTTTTTAAAATGGCGATATCACACTGCCCAAGAAACACTTTTTAAGCTCCCTGTCCTTCTAGTCATGGATGTATTGTTTCCATAGAGGTGCAGGACTTTAGATTGGTGTAAAAAAAAAAAAATCGACAGGACAAAAACACCCAGCTCGGGGTTCAGAGGGTTAATCAAACGCCTTTAAAAAAATCTAATTTTAAATTTCTAGACATGTTTTTCACAGCCAAGCTTTCATATT
This sequence comes from Stegastes partitus, assembly GCF_000690725.1. Taxonomy (NCBI): domain Eukaryota; kingdom Metazoa; phylum Chordata; class Actinopteri; family Pomacentridae; genus Stegastes; species Stegastes partitus. Next base: position 120,947 of record NW_007578700.1, read on the forward strand.
AATGAAAGAAACTGTTAAAAACTGAAAAGCAAACCCATCCATTATATTTTTAATCATTCACTTACGGCAGCGTCTTTAATGTCTGAACTTGCGAATAAGCCGCAACCTTCACCATATATTTAGTTTTATCTATAAGTCAACACGGAAATTAAGAGAAGAACTGCAGGCTTGATTGTGCAGGATGCGGTGGAGGGTGGCCTCTTTCCAATCTTTGTTAACCCCTTTTTCATTCATGAGATGAAAAGCTGCATTAGAGGAGTAATTGCTGAAGGTTGCAGCCACAATATCGGCTAATTTGCATCTTAAGAAATAAACATCCACCTTAGCTTGCGTTAAAATTACTCCCATTTATAACGTGTCTGCTGAAAAGAAAACAACCTTCATCAAGGACCAAACTATAAATGATTCCTCAAGTGTGCGCTCAGACACAACCTGCTGACATTTAAACACACGAGCACGAAACAAAAAGCCAGAGTTGTTTTCCACTCTGACCCGAGCAGGACCGGCGGTGGCGTGACGGTGGAGCTGGACTGTAATGACATAAACCCTGGAGGCCCACCGTTAATGGAGTGTGCTGTATCAAAGCCCTGCTCTCTATCACATCAACTGTTGCCACAAGTGGCACTCGCCTCGCTTGGTGTTTGTGGCACAAACAACTAGTTGTTTATCACACGGTGGACAATGAGGAGCGAACGGGAAAAGGGAGCTATTGTTCGACTCGCGACTGAAATTGCATCCAAATACCAGTAAACAAGCGGACAAATTTCCCACCTCGGTTTGAGAAACGTGCGAGGAAAACACCTCTCGTCATCTGTCAGTTCACTCCTTCCCTTATATTGTCTACAAATAGCCCAACTGTGAGGAAATGTAAACTGTTCCGATGCTGCAGGTCGGACATATTTGTGGACGTAACCTTTCAAGCTTCTGGGTGGTGGTGATTCGATGTGGGCATTTTACTGAACTCTGCACAATCAGGTACTGTGTTCGCACCACCGTCTGGAGCACATCAAAGCCCGGAAAAAGCCCACGAATGTTGATGTGAGATTTATTTATTATTTTTCTTTTACCTTTTTCCAGGAGTTCACAGAGTGCTCGTGAACCGAAGCTTTACAACATTCACCATTTAGCGGGATCACACATGCTGTCAGTTCTGTATTCCGCTCGGAAAATGGAAGCGAGTCCAGCCTCGCTCGCATTTGTATTGATTTCCTCCAGATACTTTTTGTTAGTGCTACTTCGACACCTGTTGCGTCGTTAGCAGTTCATACACACTGTGTAAGAGCAGAGTGTACACTGAAACCACCTAACTAACACTGGGTAGCTCCTTCTTGTGCAGAGGAAACAGCTTTGAGCTTTCGTGGCATGATGATGGACATGGGATTTTGGGGGTGTACGTTGGTTTCTGGTTCTAGAAAACCCTTTGGGTCCTGTTGGCGGCAGGGTCAGCTCCATAGAGTGGGTTTGTTCTGGTGCATCCAGTAGATGTCTGTACAAATTGGAATTTGGGGAGTTTTTGAGGCCTGGCCAACATCTTGCGCTCTTGCTAAGGAGTTTTGTGGAGCGGTGGGGCAAAGCATCCGACTGATGCTTAGTCTACAAGAATCGTGAGTTCGGTGCTACGTGTCAAAGCAACCAAGGTTTCTAGGGAGGACATTGCATTGGAACAAGATAATCAGTGTCGTTAACGTCACCTATCTGTGGTCTGTTGGTATATTTAAGTCACTAGCATAGATTGTATATAAAAAGGTCTGAAAAGTCCAGCAAATGAAGAAGCGCCTTAAACTTGCAGCTTTTGTAACAGCCAGTAGGGGGCGAGTCCTTTGACTACAAGAAGAAGTCAAACTGTATAGAAGTCGATTAGAAAACGACCCTACTTCTAACTTGATTTTTGACCCCGGTAAACGTTTTCCTAATAGGTTCACGGTCTTAGTCACTAGTTGTAAGACTTTTCAACACAGCATGGTGTTTACTTTGTGAATTATGGTCCCATTTAAATTAAAATAGACCATAAAGCAGGTCATGTGTTTTTTGGGCGAGGCCACCTTGTGATTGACATGTTGCTACCACCATTGAGACCCAGTCAAATCCATCCTTTGCTTGTTATGTTTGGCTTCAAAAGGGCCATGTGTCAAGCTTGAGGCTTCAAAACAATAGCAAACATTTAAAAACTAACAAAAAAAAAAACCTCCCCAAAAAAACCCAACGTGAATGAGGCTTGTTTCCATTAACAACTTTGGAAGTCAACAAACGTGGCTGGAAGCTGGAAACAAAACAATCTGTTTGCTAACCGCTAAAAAACCTTGAAGAAAAAGAAGAAATGGGAATTGTTTTTTGATCTATTCTTTCACGTCAGCTAGTATAATGGTATAATGCTTCGAGCTGTTCGGCAACGACAACAACAAAAGAAGCGCAAAAAAGCTGAAAAGTCCTTCGTCCTGTGTTTACCATGTCAGAACTTCTTCTACACAGGTGTTTAACTCTCCAACTATGTGCGTAAAATCCTTCTTTTTCTACGAGTTCTGCTGTTTCCATTAAGTTTTTCTAATGCAAGACTTCAAAATGTGCCTAAAAAAAAAAACAGGTCATGGAAAGTGTGTTTGTTGCTAACAGTAGCTGCCCCACTTTAATGGCTTCAGCTGTGGTCAGGACAAACTCGCAGCCACGATTCGTCCTATAAACGTAACGCTTTGGTGAATCTGCAATTCAAATCGCAACACAAAGGTATACACGGAGCGTTAACATCTCGCGGTGTCGTATCATTCATGTCAGGAAAACACCCCCTGGAGACGACATGCGTGTGTCACTGCAACAGAATAAATAAAAGTACGATTTCCATTTTCCACCCTGAAAACACCTTGTGGCAACTTTGCATGTTTGGGGCTGTTTATTTCTCTTATCCCCACGGATGACAAAGAAAACTGTCAAACACACAAGTCTGCTTCAAGGTATTCCTGGAAAAAAAAAAAAAAATCCCCCACAATAGCCGTCTGATAAATCTCTGTAAGAAAACTTATCTGCCCCTGCCCACAAGCTATACAGTGCCTCTCTTTCATCTCAGCCACTGTGTCCTTGTATGTTCTCGCCCTTGCTTCAACCCAGGAAGTTGTGCTTATGTTAATATCCCCTATATCCAAGGTCAGGGCATGAAAATACAGTTTGTCAAGTGGTCTGGGGGGCCAGCAGGAGAGTACATAGCATACTTGAGCTGAGGAAAGACAGTGTGAAGGAGAGGAGATAAGCCGGGAACGTGAGAAAGAAAAGAAAAGAAAAATAAGATAAAGGGAGTTTTTGGGATAACATATACAGCACATTCTGGAGAGAGGGGCATGGAGGTAAAGTTGACGAAAGGTGAAAACAAAGATCTGATTTAGGTCAGTGTTGGAATGAAGACAAAATAAACCCACTTATCAGAGCTGGAGGACCAATAACAGGAAGAAGCCGGGCGTGACGAAAGGCCGATTTAGCTCACATTCAGCTGTTTTTGAGCATGAATTTACAGACTTATGGGCACTTTTTCCATGACGACACAAACGAACGCCTCCGATTGTACATGCACACATCAGCTGTGGATTTTATTATAAAACCGTTTATGGTCCGTGTGCGTACGGTGCCGTGCTGGGGTTGTATCAGCAGGTGTGTGAAAACATGTGATTCTTTTTAATAGGGGATGTTCTCGGTTGATTTTTTTTTTTGCCTTTATTTAATAGAGAATGGTGGAGGATCAGAGAGGGAATGCATGACGGGGAAAGATGACGTGCAACAAAGGCCCTTGTCTGAATCCAGTCCCAGGACATCCCAGCATGGGCCTTAAACCGCTCGGCCACCCTGACACCCCAACATCCATTGTTTGAGTAACAAACACTAATCCGCTTTGTGCATGAAAGATGGCTCTGAAATGTTTTCATGTTCCTCGCTGGCAGAGACCCACAGCTGTGGTCACTGTGGCCATTCAAACATGTCAAAGCGCTATGACAGCACACTCCACTCCTCCACTGTCCATCTGTGCACTCTGCAGCCTCCAAATCGTTGTCATTTTACCGATAAACGAGCGACTTCAATGGGAGCTTTGAAGCGTCACGGTTGGGGGAAAAAAAGCACCAGACACAAGCTGCATATGTAGTCGAGTTTTAGCCCCCTGAACCATTAAAAAAAAACACTGCTGGGTTTGACAAGTATGTGTCTTTAAAAAAAATTAAAAAACCAACAGAACGATGCCCTTAATCAGAACCAGGAACTGTAAAAACAGAAAGAATGGTCAGATTTTCAACTTTCAGACAATCGAAATCATGTGTTCCATCTGCAAAAACAAACAAACCGAACCCTAATGTTGTGATATTTAATCAAAATCATTATATGTGACATGTTTATACCAAAAACAAGAAACCATTTGCACCAGATTTACATAAAAAACAAAACCTAGGAGCACCCTTTAAGCCACTTGTGACTTTTCAGATGAAACGCATTCTGTGTTTACATGAAGCACATCGGAGAGAAGTATTTTTCAGTTTGATTAATTGTACTTGAGCAATTAAATACATGTGGCATGGCTCGGAAATGGTACACCGAGGAACAAGTTGTCAGAAAGTTGTTGGAGGACGGTGAAACATCCTGAGAAAAACGAAACTGTTCACTCACACTTGATAGCTCAAACATGCGTAAAACACACACCAGCAGCCCAAATTTAGATTTAACTAAAGCTTGGCTATCAATTTCAGCACCCACATCAACAGCATGAAGCTAAACTTTGCTGCAAACGGTCTACAACATTTATAACTTTGCACGGATTCAGTATTTCTGACGGACGAGATGACGTCTGCGAAATTGGAGCAACACGTTCCAGAAGCTCAAATTAGGAGTTTCTGCTTAAATATTGATATGATGACATTATCCGCAAAAAAAAAAAGTTCTTTCACAATACACCACCTTTGTAGCGCGCACACACACACACTCACACACACACTCACCCACGCACGCTACAACTCACATGGCTCCGCCGCATGCACCTTGACTCGCCTCAAAATTTTAATTGGACCTGCAAAAGCTGGCATTTTCCCCCCTCAAACGGGGGTTCACCTTTAATTGCATGCTTTAAAATGCATCAAAAGAATAACTAGTGAATGCATGTTGACGCCTGGAGAAGCTCGAAAATTAATTAAACATGACCCGCTCTCTTTCTCCTGTGTTTCGGGCCAAATAGATCAATGTCCCACTGCTCTTCAAACAGAGAGCGGAACATAAAGGTGGGTGATGATGGAGCAGCGAGACGTAGTTAAGTTCAAGGATGTTTGGGTTGTGTTTTTGACAGAGAGAAATCAATGGAGAGCATTATTAAAGAAACACTGAACTGAAACAATATTTAGGAACGTTTCTCCTCGGAGATTCTGAGCCGGCTTATCAGCTGTCAGTAAGTTAAGTTCGTGCGAGTGCAGACGCTTTGATAGTTTGTGCGCTCCAGCGAGAAATCAGAGCGTGGATGAAGTAGGCAGCTTTCACATGTCAGCGCTGCCTCGTGTACGTCTTAGCCGAGCGCTGTAATTGCCAGTTTCCCACTTCTATATACAAGGGGTTATCAAAAAGTTCTGTGCGAATGCAAACTGTCATTACTCAAAATATGGGGTGACACCGTGCTATCAACATCAGCACACGTACTGGAGATGTTTTTGTAGCTACTGGCAGGTGTGCATTTGCCATTTCTCCATCACATTGAGCAAACACTGCATTCTGTGTCAGTCGGAAGTCGGGATGATCCGACCTTTACCTGGAGGATCATCACCGGTGATTAGAGGTGGGTCTGCGGCTACCAGCAAGAGAAGAAACAGCAGGTGGAAGAGCTTTCAAAACCAGACAACTTTGACATTTTGCACTGTAAATTCATCTTCTAGAGTCCGATAGTCAATGCAGAGTTGTTTAATCGAGAACATTCAGTGCAGATGCCCTTAAATATGATGAAACAACAAGCACTGTGATCACAACATGGTGCTTCTTCACAGGTTTCTTTTGGCCACAACGACTAATTTGAACCTGCTTGCTGAGTTTAACTCCCTGTGACTTCTTCCTCTTTCCCAAAATCAAATTCAAGTTGTCTTTTGGACACAGTTAAGTGTTGCAGGAGCACTGGGAGCAGTGTGTCGCTGCACAAGGACGGATTTTGATTTTTCTGGGCATCGTCTTGGAACGTTTTGATCATCCCAACATCCCAATCTAGTTGCAAATGAATTGTCCAACTTGCTACCTTTGCCTCCCACTTATTCATCTTCCCCAAAATGAAACTGAAGCCGTTTAGACACGGTGTAGGAGATTTACAAGTGTCGCAGGAGCACTGGGAGCAGTGTGTCGCTGCACAAGGATGGATTTTGATTTTTCTGGGCACCGTCTTGGAACGTTTTGATCATCCCAACATCACAATCTAATTGCAAATGAATTGCCCTACTTGCTAGTTTTTTATTCATCTTCCCCAAAATGAAACTGAAGCCGTTCAGACACGGTGTAGGAGATTTACAAGTGTCGCAGGAGCACTGGGAGCAGTGTGTCGCTGCACAAGGAGGCTACTTTGACAGTGACGGTAGTGTAATGTAGGTATCAGGTTTTTGATTTTTAAAGGTGCAGTCTTGGAACATTTTGATCATCGCTCAACATACCAGTCTAATTGCAAATGAGAAGTCTTTCTTAAACATCCAACATGGGTGTCAAGTGACATTAATGTCAGTTCATGTATCATCGCTGTGGAACATGTTGAACCCTCACGCAGCCAGTTATGCAGTCATACGAGTATCTTGAGCTGTCAGATGAGCGTTTGTTTCTTCCACCCATCCATATGACACCAGCGTGATGTTTGTGGGAATTCCAGAGAGAACAGTGCTGTCAGTAAAACCTGCCTGCATGAAAAAGAGCCAATAAAACCTGACTTTCCATCCGTCTTACGCCACAGATGTTGGGACCTGCTGTAACCCCGTCTGGTTACACATTCACAATCACACTATCTGCAGTTTCTCAGCAGGAACTAGCCTCTACCTCGCAAGTCTAAAAACGGAGATCTGCAGAAATTAAACTTAACTCTATTTGCTAATTTTTCAGTTTAGGGAGAGAACCAGTAAAAGGCATGTGGCTTTATGACATTATCTCCTTGGCCTCTCCTGCACAGCTGCTTTCAACTCCTAGTCCATTTAAATGTCACAGTCGCCGTCCAATTTGGAAAAAATGAAGCCTAGACGTTGGCCGAGAAAGTGCATTTTCATTCAGGGCTCTTTGACTAATTAACTGAATCATCGACTTCGAGGAGTGCAGCCAAGTCCACAAGATACCTATTAAGGCCACACAGGCTTTCATGTGCAACAGAAAAGAGAAGAAGAAACTCGCTTTAAACACAATCCAAGCCAAGACAACCACATGATTCAACTTCTCCAAGCAACACCTCTTTTCTCCGCCGATGCAGCAGGTAGAAAAAGTAAACCTGAAGATGCCTACATGCGCCGCCGCCGCCGCCGCCGCCGCAGAGGGCGAGTTTGAGCCCCGGAGCCCCTGAGGAGAACGCTTGTTAAAATTCACACCATGACAGCAGACGTGGGGGTCAGCGCTCTCAACTCCCAAGGGTGGCCCGAGCAATTAGTGGTTAAGTAATGGAGCAAGGCCGAGGCCAAGTTGTTGATGTGGCGCACGCAGTCTGATCATAGAGGAAATAGTGGTGGAGACGTGGGGAGGCGGGTGTTAGTACCCCAGGGTCAAAAGTAGTCAAAGGCAAAGGGATCATGTTTCATGCTACGTCTCTGCTTGCTCTCTCTCCGGGCTAATTACTGTCAGGGAATTATTAATAGGTGCAAATAGGTCACGGCAAAGCGACTAAATGCAATCCCATTTTTTATCCCCCAAAATGTGACCTTGCGGCTTTGCGCAAACACAGACGTCTGCACACACACACAAATGTTAATATTCAACCTACACGTGTACACGCAAGCATTCGGGTGGAAAAAAAAAAAAAAAGCAAAACAGCCCAGAAACATCCATTTGTTTACTACTGTGGAAGCAATAACACCTGACGCAGCAGCTCGACGCAGGAAACTCTCGAGAAAAAAAATGCAGAGACATGAATCTCTGGTTTCAAACGGTTTGAACTTTGGCCTACTTCGAGCTCTCGGGCTGTTATTAGCCGCTCCGGGCTCGTCTCGCGTATCCCAAATTAAATGTAAGAGCGAGAAAATGACGGATTCCTTCGTATGTGACATGTGTGACTTCACTTGGCGTGCACGGCGACAATCTACTTGGTTTCAAAGAGCCCCTTTCTCACTGCGCCTCTGTGAAAGCCTTTATATAGTCCACACTCTAAATCCCACAGTTTGCCTCGCTGAAAATGGGAACACCGTGTCCTACCCCGTCTCCGCTGGTAACAGTATGTTTCTTATTCTGTTTGCGCCTACAGTATGTGTGTGAGTGTGTGTGTGTTTGTGTGTGTGCATATGGATCTGGTCTGCAGCCAAGGACGAATAGGAACAAAATACTTGCAACATGCTGCAGTTTTTGTGTGTTTTTGTTGCCACTGCCTGCGTCTCTTAAAGCAGAGATCGCTGTGCTTAATCTGTCCTTTTCACCGAGCGTCTTTCTTCGTCTCTCTCCTATCGTTTGCATATTTTTCCACGGATTTTTTTTCCACCTCTACGTAACGCCACTCCTCTCCTCCGGCTGTCTTTACCTCGTTCGTTCGGCTCTTATCGGCTCTCGGCGTGTCACTTTCAAAACTAATGATGATGATAACAACGATAAGGCTCGTAAAACCGAACCCCTGGGAAAAGCAGAACCTGTGGTTACTTTTGCTCCCAGATTAGCAACCTGCCAAAATTACTCATGCTACGTCAACATTGCATTACTGAACCGGTCTACTGGGCAACGAGCCCGTGACATGACTGGTAATAGTTGCAGAAAATCAATTATGTTGTCATGAAAAGACACAAAACAACTACAAAGAGATAGAGAGAAAGAGCCGCACGATGCAAATTGACTACTAAGGGACACGAAACAACTATAAAAAGATTAAATTTGACCTCAAAGACATGCAAAATGACCACAAAGGAACACAAAACAACTGTGGATAGTTGGTTTATATGCAGAAGCTTTTTTTTCATGTTGTTGAAACAGTGAAGGACAGAAGACTTGTGTGACAGAAGCTCACCAGTTCACATCCAAACAGGCAGACTGGAGCTGCTTTTAAACTCTTGTTTACCCAGAAGATGCTGTCTGAGCACACATTCACACCCACTAGTTGCCCGACCACAGTGTTCAAACCCCGGCCACAGAGCACAACCGCTGGGAGGTTTAAAAATTGAGTTTTTGACCATGTTAACATGTCCATATATCATTTTTTTTTACACGCTACAAGACATAAAATGAGGAAAATAAGCTGTCAACGCCCTGGCTGAGCATTTGCACCGCTAACGGATTTAAAAAACGCGTGTTACGACTTAGTGACAGACTTAAAAAAAACAATCAATCTTGTCAACTTGCAGGGCTGGGCTTTCTGTGTCAGTATTCTGCTTTCAAATCCGGTTTGGGCTGAATCACATTGATATTACAGCCCGTCATTGTGTAGCGTAGAGCAGTTTGTACGCTGTTTGAGCAGAGCTGTGGGTGAGCTGGTGTGCTCAAGCTGGGCGGTGATGGAAAAACTGCAGTTCCTCGAATGTCCACTGGAGGCTGGCTACAAAAGCGAGTCAACCTCCATAGACCTCCGTGTTAAAACGTCCAACTACACAGCAGAAACGAACACGTTTACAGCCTGATGCAGAAGAAGCTTTGGTCTCTTTAGCTAACTTGCCGCTCATGGCAGCTGCACAGCTGGTGAATCTGAATACAACTCACTGTGATAAGGCTTAAAGTCGTGCATAATTAAGGGTGTGGCGGCTGCTCTGAGTAACAGGTGGGTTCAGTCGAAGGCCAGAGATTGGATTAGCGAGGAGTCAGGTGCTGCCAAAGTGGAAACCAGTGTTTAGAAAAGCTGTTGGTGACATTAAGGAAGGTTCCTTTGTCTCGCTGTACAGTCCATGATCTTTGTAAAGCAAAGGAAGCAAAAGTGTAGAGTACATCTGAGCCATTCTGAAGGAATAAAGGGAAAACTTAATGGAAAACAACTTCTAAATAGGCCCGAATGATTTGGGGAATATATATAATTGTGATTTTTCTGAACGATATTGCAATTAGATGTGCAATAGTCCCACTTTTATTCACACTGTAATAGATTCAAAACACGATGAAGCACGACCACATGAGAGATGATTTTGTAAAACCCTGCATCTCATATATCGTACGACGCATTCGTGATTTGCTAATTGCACTGTTTCAAATTGCGTTTTCAATTTAAAACCAATTACCTATCCAGCCCTACTTCTAAATATGCACGTGTTAAGATCAGATGTGCATTTTCAGGGGTTTAATCGATGCCATGAGACGGACGGGAAGCCTCGGCTGCCTTGCTCGGCGGCCCGTCAGCAGGAGCTGCTTAAGAAGGTGGCACAACATGGCACGGCGGGCCGGTGCCTGGCACTCCAACTGACGAGCAGTCCAAGACATAAATTTAAATGAGACATCTGCATACTTGTGGGGCCCCTGCGAACTGCTTTACGCTGCTGCCAGCCTACCCCCCCGTTCTCTCCCAGCATTACAAAGTCCCTCATTCTCAACATTTTATTGTCCCATTACAGCAGACAACATGTAAATCTTAACGAGTAACATCATGGCAGGCTGATGTAAAAACAACAGATGTTTTGTGTGCTTTCCTTGTTTTGTTTTTTCTGTATTGCATTTATTTTTTATTTCCTTCAACGCTGCACAGAAACAACGGGAAGGTTGCAACAAAACGCTCATCTTTCCTGCCAGTTAATGGTGTTTAATATTGTTTTCTGTTAATGGATGAATCAATTAGACTTTAAAATGCCAGAAACTGATGAAAAATGATCATCACGGGTTCTGTTTTGTTCAATTAGGCGCTCAAAAGTCAGCTCACGATGACAGAAAGCTGGAGAGAGAAGCACGTTTTCGCATATTAGTTTGATTTATTTACCCAGCAAATGTTTATCGATTTTCCGTCACTAAACTAAAGAATTATTCTGCTTTTCAACAACTGAAAGTAGTTAATTTTATAGCATGCATGCTATGGATTTGTTATATAGCTTAGCTTAATGCAGGCAGCTGCAGCAGTTTTCATAGGGATTAATGGTAATAGAGACAATAAAAAGTGCGCCGGATTTAGTTTTAAAAGGCAAAAGTAGGATAAATGCAGTTGTTGACTCTCCGTGGCTGCTTCATGTACTTGGTGGGAGTGAACATAAAAGGGCAGGCTGTCAGCGGGGGTTAAATGAGGCAATGTATACTTTTACAAGAGCAGCTCGTATGGAAAAAGACAGAAACAACACACGTGTCTGCTTGTAGGCGAAAGGCCAGAGATTAAAGTACGAGCGCTTTGCACAAGCTTCAGAATGTTTAGATTTACAGCCATCACGCAATACCGCCGGGGCGGAGGCGCGTTATCAGCCCCGAATTAATTCAGTGACCTCAAGCAGGAGTCATAAAGAATTATCATCAGCGACAAGAGCAACAAGGAGTCCTGGAACAGATGGCGTGGTCCCCACAGAGTCCTCGTCTCAACATCACCGAGTCATTCTGGGATTGCGGGAGGAGACAAAAACCAGCAGCAATCCTCCTCGGTACACTTGCGCACGGATTCTCAAGGCCTGTAAAAATTGTTCCAGGCGTTGTTGGAGAACTCAATTAAAAGGGAAAGCCAATGAAAATATTCACTGGATGATTTTTCTCTTAAAGCATCCTCACTTCTCTTTAGTCACCAACTTCTAATGGGAACAAATTGATTCAAGCGGTGCAAAAAAAAAAAAAAGGGGGAAAACAATCTGCTCTTTCTCATTCCCACTTCCACTTTCTCCTCTCTCTATCTACCTCTCTCATCCCTCCTCTTCCCACTCTGCACTGGCAAGGACAAGTTAAGGTGCAGCCAAGAATGTGACTGAGTTTGGAAAACAAATCCAGCTCCCTTCTCTTTTTTTTTTCCCCCTCCCCCCCTCCTCTCTTTTCCTCTACTTGCAGCTTTGCCTATTTTTTTTAAGGTGGGCCGAGCAGCGCTGCAGAGCTCGCTGTGCGTTTCCTAAAGTCGACTCGGCCTGCAGCGTCTCCAGCTTCGCTCTTGTGTTTTTTGCCCACCTTAACAAAAACTGCACGCTGTGTGAAACTATTGGGAGGCTGCATGCATGTGTGTTTTCCACAACTGTTTTTCCGGAGAGACGAGACGTCCACTTCCCCGCGCTTGTTCATTTCCTCACAGCTAATTGCAACAAGACAGCGCTGGGATGAGGTGACATTTCGAGATAGCTGCCGATTGTGTTTCCAGGTTAACCCTCTGAAATCCAAACAACTCCTGGACTCCATCTCTTCACTTAAAGTCCTCTATGGAAACTGAACAACCACGGCTGGACGTAGGAAGAGTTTAAATGTCTTCTGTGCAGTATGATGCAACTATAATGCCATAAATCACCAAAAATATATTATTTACTTTACAAAACGTGTCTAGTGTTGGTCCAAGTGCCCACAAGTGTTAACAATACGGGAAAAAATGAGCTCGTGTCTCTGCAGCTTTTACAAATTTTGCATTTTTCACACAACTCTGCACATCAGACAGATGTTTCACCATGCTGAATGTGTCTTCCATGAACTTGATCCTCTATTTAGTGTTTTTAAACCATGCTGCATTTATATTTATTGATCAAATATGTTTGAATCTTTAACAACCTCTGCAAACTCATTGTTTTTCGACACAACTCTGCACATCAGACAGATGTTTCACCGTGCTGAATGTGTCTTCGAGGAACTTGATCCTCCGTTTACCACTTTTGAGCCATGCTGCATGAACATTATTAATGAAATATGTTTGATTAATCTCTCTAATTGCCCTGTAAAAAAAAAACACGGCCTGCAGTTCAAAAAGAAACTAGTTTTTGTCATGTGATTGTTGGCTGCAGCTGATTCTGTTGCGCTGGATTGTTTTTTTCTTTTTGCAAAATCTGGTGCAAACAGTTCATTTTTAATTGGAGAATAAAGTGATCATGATGCAATATGGTGATTTTAAATGTATATTTTCGTAACTTTTTCCTGATGGACCCACGTTTGACTACGATGCATTCAAGGACCGGTGTGAAACTGAAAATCCGTTCCTGTTTTCACCGCTTCTTGCTCCGATAAACGGTGCACTTTGGCCAACACTTCTTTCATATCGTTAAAGGGCATTAAAGAGGCTTAAAGGGTCATTAACTGGTTTGCAATGTGTTTATGCTTTAATGAACGACAGCCGTTTTATTTAAAGAAAAAAAAATTAAATAAAAAAAGAACTGAAAAGTAATCCCTCCTTAATGGCCCTACGCGCCGCATCCAAGTGATAAAATGTTGGTTTAAGCTTAAGATTTACCTGATTTAACACACGCACGCAGATGCCAAGTCAGGGAGTGAATCCTGCGAGGCCGCCGGTGTTTGCGGGCGGCGGTCGAGCCAAATTCTGTTCCATAAAAGAGGGGAAAAGGTGCGAGTGTGTGTCAGCATGTGCAGGTGGCATAATTAGATGGTCTAGCAGAGGAGGAAATTCCATTTTCAAAGTGTGCACGAGTATTTATTACTCTGTGTGTGTGTGTTAGTGTGCATCCAGCATTAGGCAGATTGAGCTGGCAACGGCGACGTGGAAGGCCAGAGGAAAGGTTGCGCGTCTCTGGTGCGACTGGGCGCCGAGCCGAACCTGCAGCACCGCTGTGTGTGAGTGTGTGTGTCGGTGTCGGTGTGTGTGTGTGCACTGCTGACTGCATGGGTAACTTTATCCAACTGTGCCAGCAATCTGGGCAATCACTGCGCTCTGCCTTCCCCTTCGCTTCATCTCTCCGCTGCACCCACACAGGTGCTGTTTCCATGCCAACAGCCCTGGGGGAGGTCTCCTTTTCCCAGATTAGAGATGGAGCCGCAGGCAAACTCCCAAAAGGCCACCGCGAGAGCACGAGTCTATCAGAAAAAAAGTATTAATAAAGATATGAACGGCAGAGAGAGAGGCGTGATGGTATAGTTTGGTTTTCTCTTCGCCAAACAGGCAGGAACTCCTGCAGCGTTCAGGGAAATCCCACAAAAAGAGTTTGAAATGATTAAGACGTCTCTCGGTGAGAAAAAAAAACAACATTCGGAATAAAGAACTTTGAGATTCATTAAACTTCCTGCAAAATAATCCCACGGAGGTTCCCCCAAACACTAGAACTGTCTCTGTAAATAGAAAGCACTGACTACCATTCTTCTACTGTAGTTATACAGTATTTTGGTTTCCAATAGTTTATTTGAATCCTCTCAATCTCAACCGCTGCAATGTTAAATACTGTACCTCTATCGAAACAGACTAGAAGAAGACTCAGAAATGTCTTTTGTGCACCATGAAAACGTTGCAACAAAGCAAATAAAAGTTGAATTTCACCAATTATTTATTTTTAAAAATTGAAAAAAACAAAACAAAACCTGGAATCAACATCAACAATTGCCTCGAGGTGTTCCCAATATTGGTTGAAAAATGGTGGCGCCATGTGCTATACATCCTATGTGCTTATAAAAAGTTTAAAAATCAGGAAATAAACGACTGAGATGTGCAATTTGTTTCCATATTTGTCTCCTGTCTGGTTTGTGTATACACAGCCTGCAGCTCAGCCAGAAGATTCAATGAATTTTTGTGACCTGAGCGTTTGTCACAGCTGAGCCACTCACAGCTTTTTGGTTGCGCAGATGAACGCAGAATTCTTAGTTTTTGACAGAATCGAATTAATTCAAACTGTTTATTTTTTGGAGATTTTTTTTTTTTTAGTTTTCTGATGGAACGTTGCGTAACAGATGAGTACTTCAGGGACAATCAGAAAGTTGACAATCTGCCGATTCATTCTGTTTGTACAGCTTCAGTGTTTAATAAATGATGTAATTCTGGCAGTTTGTTAAATACAAACCCGCCTTTCAAAACCACCAGCTGCAGGTTTAACACTCGGCGGTTCCTTTCATCTGTGTTTCATATTTAACTCGCATTGTTTTGTTTATCCTACACTTTCCATACAAAAGACTGAGTAAATACACCAGCTCGCCGTCCATTCTAATGCACTGGCACGCGCGAGCATTCATTTTAAATAAGTGGTGTGTTTTTCATAAAAGCACTTTCAGAAACTGACTCGCAGATGTCCGTCTCCCCGAGTGGTTGTGAAACAGCAGCGACTGTGTGCATGTGTGTGTCATGTTTCTCCGTGCAGGCCTGGCAGCGAGCATTGTGTGTGCTTCAGTGTGCGCATTGTGTGTCCAGTGTCTGGGAGTTTACAAACAGGGCCGCGATCCAGGCACCAGCCGCAGCACAAATAAAACAAACCAGGCTCGCGTCAGGCACATAAACAAGGGCACAAATTAAAATCACATAAATAAATACGCGCAAATTATCAAGAAACATCGCAAAGCCTCGACAAATTGCGACGGGGAGGGAAACGTTAAGGCTCCTACACTGAAACCGGTCTGTGTGTGTTTGGTCTATATTAGCTGCAACAGCACGTTTCAGCCAAGAAAAACTAGTAACCATCGAGTTTCTATTTCCTGCTGCTCGCTATAGAACGATGCTATATGCAGAAGCTGGCCCGCTGCCCGATGCATGCGTCCACAACGCTAACTGGCCTCCCATCGCCCCGTATAAGATGACACCCAGCGACAACACGGAGGCCGCCCTGACCATATTTGCGATCTCAAGCTACAGCAAATAAGCCGACCACAGAGGAGTGAGCTGTTCCAGGCCGCCACTCGCCTCCTCCCTCTTCAAAGAGGACAGCTGTACTAACGTATAGGCAGCAGAACATCTGCTCCGACAGTTTACTGACCGTCACCGTCAGGAAACTGCAGCCTGGGAGTCAGTTAGACGCTCAAATGGGGGCATTAGTGAATCCGGTTTGCCTGACAGAGTGGAAATACAGCCGCTGCTGTTTACCTGAGGGATGGCTGATGGAGCTGAAAAGTTGTGATAAACATGCTCGCCGCTGATGACTTCTCTTTGATCACGACCAGGAAAATAAAGGTTTACTTTGAATTTAACCACAGCTAAATGAACGCAAACGTATACATTTCTACGTATAAATTTAAAAAAAAATAAAAAATTAAACACAGAAAGCAACTAAAACCTGGAGCTGGACGGATGGCGACCCGTTAAAGGTTAAGGCTGGTCTGACTCATGAGCACGTGAGGGTCTGCGTAATATAAATGTCGTCATTTCACACATCAGCGAGAGTCTCCACGGTCTCCTCTACAAACATCTGCACGCAGCCCAAAATCTGTGTCTGCAAAACGACACTATGAGGGTGAACAGTGCACATGTTGAGCAGCAGAGCGGAGTACGTAGATAAGATAGAAGAGAATGGAGTCCTACAAATAGAAAGCTAGTATAACAACAACAAGTATGAGTCGGTACTGTACTGCATCTACACCTTGATGTGTCACATTGGACTCTGTGCTCCCCGACATCAAGTCCGTCAACGCTTGGCCTGCTTGGTGAGACGTTCAGGTGGAGGCAGTTTTGTCTTTATTGACGGGAGCAGCTAAAGAGAGACGGGGAAGGGGGTAACAGAGACCAGGCTGCTGGACTCTAACAGAGGCATCAGGGGCTACATCCCTTTACTAGATGGGACCTCTGCTTCTGGGTGTCTCTAGACTGTAAAGCCTGACTTCCAAGGGCAACTGTTGGTCCCCACCAGTCTCTGGGGCATGAGTGGAGGCAACGAGGGGCGCAGCGGAGCAATGGAGGATCAAGGAATACTGCCCTTTACGTTTTCATTATGTGCCTACATGGCGGTTTGCCTCTAACGCATTTCATTGAAACTATGGAACACACCTTTACTGCCAGTTATACTTCCTATTTTCATATTGCACAAAAACCACAAGTGAACGTTTCCTGTATTACTGCACGGACTCTGCACATCTGTAATCTGAATTATTTAAACCAAAGTGAAACCCTAGAATCTGAAATCTGTGTCACTGACTTTGTTATTGACTTGTTTAAAATCTAAAAAATACAAACAAATATTGCCTAATACAGTGACGTAGTGAGCAGATAGCCCAACATGTTTACCTTTTTATCAATAAAAGTCACATTGCGTGCAACCAGAGCACATTTCTTGCAAATGTGACCCCGTCCGCCTGACTTCAACCCTACCCGTGACCATTTTTTGTGCTATTTTAATGCTGCAAAGCTCAAAATGCACAGACAAGACATGCAAAACATGCCCGAAGTGGCGTCCTATTTATATACAATCCCATGATCCCACATTAGTATCTGTGAGTCCATTGACGACTCAGTGAGGAGAATTTTGGGAATTCGCGTAACGAATCTGCCCCTTAATGTGAATCAGCCCTGGTCTCCTGCAGACACTCATCACATGGTAATGCAGGAGAACTGGAATGACCTGTCCCCTCCCTGAATGTACAGTAGAAACAGAGCTGACCTGCACCAACCTGCCTGCACAACCACACACCTCCTGCCCCGGGACACCTTGGCCCACCCCCCCTCCAGCCCTCCCATTCATCTCCACGTCTCAGCCACCTCTGTAATGAGCAATAAAACACGTACTGTAAAAGAGGCAACACACACACACACTCACAAAGGACCAACATGGTCATTTCTTACATGCCTCCCCTCCCCTCCGCCGAAACCTCCCCCCATCCATCCACCCACCCGCGGGTGTAATGAAGCCTGGTGAGGCCCCCTGGGCGCCGCAGAGCCATAACTACACCCACCTCGCGCTATAATCTCAACCTTTTTTCCCCCCCGACGGCAGATTTCTGTGAAAGAGGAGAAGGTGGTGGAGGGGGAGGAGAAGTTGGCGGGGCCGACAAGGTAGAGCCAACAGCCTGGAAGGTGATTTTCTTGGCAGAGAGTCTTGTTGGGGTACCCAGGGCGCGGGGGCCCCGATTCCCACCAGCTTTTCCCCCCCGAATGCCTGTGTGGTCCTGGATCTGATTAGCACCAAAAACCCCCTTGTCATACACGCAGACACACAAAAGGTACAGATGCCCATGTGTGCGTGGTAATGCAGGCAACACACACCCAATCAGGCACATGCTGTACACATGCAAAAAAAAAAAAACCTCGGCGCTCCCTGATCTTCGTCAGAATAGACGGAGAAGACAGGCAGTTTACAGTTTTCTGACTCGCAACCGCAAGACGGTGACGAGAAGCAGGAGAAAATGGAAGGAACTAAAAAAAAAAGAGAAAGAAATAGGAGCGGATGGAGTGGAAGAACGCTGCGAGAGCCAAGGCCTGTCAGAGGGCAAAGTTTGGACTTTTCATTGCAAACATCCCCTGACGAATAAAAACGAAACAGTCAATCAATTCATCTTTTCCATGCATTCTCCCCTTGTTTTCTTTTCACGGATGCACACATGCACAGAGTACGTATAGATTCAAGGCAACAGACACAGCACTGTGCATGAGAGAGATGTTTTTTTGTGGCGCGCATGAGTTCATCCGGAGTTTGCCGCCAGTGTGTGTTTGCTTAAAGGAAAATTGTGTCTATACATGCGCAGGTTGTGTTCGGCGACTGCGAATGTGTTTGAGCTGAGTGATTAAAAAAGAAACGGAGAGACAAGACGGAGATGTGTGCGAGATTGGATGTCAGGGTGAATTTTCTGCCTCTTAAGCGTGTCTTTGAATCTTAACGTGTCTTTGTCGGCTAAAATGCGCTAAAAGTGTGAACGCAGCCTTTGGGTTGTGTGTTCAAACAGGCTCCACCTGTCTTACAAGAGCCCCAGGAGCAACTTTCAATGTGATTTTGTGCGCTGATAGTCTGTTATTTGTCACCACAACGGTTTTTTCTGTTAAATCTGTTGCTTCCATATGCAAAACTTGAGGTTGCTGTTGTTTTTTTTTTGACACAGAACACGAGATTCTGTTAGACGGATTTAGACACGCAGAATCCACAACGCGCACTTTCACTCGTTTGACTCAACACAAATCTGTCTATTATTTTTCCATTCGCCCCGCAGTCAAACGATGACGAAATGAAATAAATGACATGTGGTAAAGGTTCAAGAAACCGAGCGGCGTTGCATCCACAGACGGAAAAAAGGAGGAGCAAAGGGCAGCGAGGCTGTCAGCGGGCCGTCAGCATCACCTCCGCTTTGTGTTTCTGCCTTGTCGAGCTGGAATGTGTGTAATGATCGGGTTCGAGCTGTACGGCGGGACTACATTATATCTACATTAGACCCAAGCCAATGTGCGCGCTGTGTAGTCTGCTGCGTGTGATTTGAAAGCTACATATAAGCAAATCTGTGTCTGACATGATTTTTCCTCGGGGAGGGCAGATCAGCGGAGAGTTTTATTACAATAAAATGCCTCATTTCGGTCTGTGCTGGTCATTTTTGATGACAGAAATGGCAGAAGGTCTATTTAGAATAAGTTTAACACAACAATGAAATGAAAATAAATCAGGGAGTGATCTCGGCTTTATTATCAAGTGATATGAGAAGCTGTTTATGAGCTTGCTTTGAGTTTCTTCATGCAACCAAACATTGCTTTTTTTTATTGGCAATTAGCACTAATTGCATTTAATTGAAACTATCAAACATTCTATTAAAAACGTCTTTTATTGCTCCTTATAAATTCCTTACTGCTGGAACACTTTCGCCTATTTTTTCTACAAAAAAACTGAAACTACTACCAAAGTCTGAGTATTACATCTACTAAAACTGGAATCTGTGAATATTTAAACATCTCAAAACATCCTACGTAACTTTCAAGCCCAGCCCGAATCTATGTGGACCAAGTTTAAGCACCAAACTGAAGCCCTTCTCTTAAATATAAGTGTTGAACAAGTTTTTCAAAGTTCGAATTTAACTTTTTACAAAAAGCAGCCTTCTGCAGTCAAACTCTCCGCGAAGGTCAAACACCCAACTGAAGCAACAACCGATAACCGAAACACACTTCTGAGTGCAGAGGGACTCAAACTCAGAAGCACATGTGAGCGCTCGTACGCCTTTTCAGTTTTTTTGTGTTCCTTCGGCTGTCCTTGAGGTGGAGGCAGACGAACACTGTGCAGATGTCAGTCCAGGCTCACAACATCTTCAGCGCTCCACCAAGGCCTTTTCCTTATTCATCCTTATTATCTTTTTTTTTTCTTTTGAGACCGCCTCGAAAGAAAACACCCAAATCCTTGAAATGGTGTGTGAAGGCTAAACAAGACGCTTACAGGACGGTATGTAGCCAATTTATTTCCATTTTTCATTTTAGGGTTGAGAATGTGAAGCGAAACTGTCGCGGATCCACAAACACGATCGTGTTTCTTTGTGATTGCACATGAGGTCGTCTTATGTTTGGGGCTTGGCGATGCTGCAAAAGTAATTATCATAGTCATAAAAGGGACATACTGTTAAAATTACGTGGAAAAAAAACTGTCAAAATCCGGTGCAATACAATCAATCTGATGTTCAAAGGAAGGATCCATATGCATGAGATCATATCAAATTCTTCTTATGTGCCAAACAAAAACTTCTTAAAAACCCTCTTAGCTTTTAATTACAGCTTGCTCCAATTATTTAAGTGAGACGACGTAACCTTGAAAGAAGAAATAACACAATCTTCCTTCCACAAATTAAAAAAAAAAGTTGAATCCATAAGCAATTAAACACACCCCTATACTCAGGGGTATTCCTGCTGCAGCTTTAGTCTGTCAGGTTTAAGTCTCGGAGACTAATGATGACGAACTTTAAGCAGACGGTTTCTGGATGATGCATTTAGTTTACACGCTGCTTTAGTGTCTAACGTTCTGCCGTCGCCAGGAGTCGTGGCCACACAGGCTGCTGTTCATTGAAATTACACGAGTTTGCGGATAAAGAGATACTAAGCGCCATATTGTGATAAGATCATATCTGATGTTATTCCACAAAAGGAGGTTCAAAGAGACATTTCTGAACAACAAGGACAATGTGTTTTCATGTAGACAGGAAATCTATTCACCCATCTGTCCATTTTATTAATTCATTTTTCCTCATCTGGGGGTCGAGTTAAGGTGGCAGCAGCCTAAGCAGGGCATTGTGCCTTTCCCCAGAACTGTTTTCCAGCTCCTCCTCGGGGGATTTGAGGTGTTTCCAGGCCAGACGATATATGTAATCCCTCCAGTGAGTACTGGGTCTACTCCCAGTGTCCTTCCACTTGCCTGGGGAAACCTTCAGCATCCAAATTAGAAGCCTTTGGATGCAAAGGAGCAGCGACTTGACGCCAAACTCCCTCCGGATGTCTGAGCCCCTCACCCTATCTCGGCCTCATTTCAGCCACTTGCATCCACAATCTCGTTCTTTCGGGTCGCGGCCAAGAGTTCATGGACACAGGTGGGGGTTGGCTCGACGAGTAAATGGAGAATTTTCACCACAACTGTCTCCCTCCCAAGATACTTAAACTCCCTCGCAAGGGGAAGTAACTTTCCTTTACACCGAAAGACCAATCCACTAGTTTCCAGCAGAGAACAATGTCCTTAAACATGAAGGTTATGATGCTAGTCACTGCAAACCACCCTATTGTGTGCTAAAGTTCACGATCCAACAAAGGGAACAGAACCACATCATCTGCAAAAAAAGTGAAACAAACACAGTTCTTACTTAGGCTGTACAACAAATTAATGCTAACAGCAATCCCCCCCCCTCCAAGGTTGTGATGCTAATCCCTTATCCCAGTGCTAAAGTTACTGTTCTGACAAAGGGAACAGAACCATATCATCTGCAAAAAAGCGGAGCTGGGACTCTGAGGTTCCCAAACCAGACACCCTTCTTAGATCAGATGCTCCTTTAGACCCCGTCCATGAATATCGCAAGCAGGATTGAGATGAGGCAACGTTTGTGGTGGACAACACCCACCGGAAACGTTGCGCCAATAGTAGAAACAGAGTTCTTAATTCGATTTAAAAGTAATTTATGCGAGTCACAACTGCCAAAGTACCCCCCAGGGCATGACTTCAGGCCCTCTCCAAGTCCTTAACATACATGTAGACAGGATGGTTGAACTGCCATGACTGCCTTAGCAATTCCACAAGGGGAAAAACCTGATTGAGGTGGCAAGGTTTGACAAACGATCTGTGACTCTTTTCCAGCACCCTGGAATAAACTTGTAATCAGTGTGATACCTCCATAATAAGATCATACCATCTTGACGGCTTTCTTTGAAAATAATTAAAAAAAACAACAACAGCGGCACCGTCCCTGACCTCCACGTGACACTGAGTAGACATGTCAGCCAAGACAGCCCAACATGTGTATTCATGTAGAACGGAAATGTGCGCGTTGTAAAATATTCATACCGTCGGGAACTAAATAAAATATATGGTGTAAGGAAAGTGCAAGTGAGGCAATTCTCAGATCTGTACTTTAATTAACCTGTACGGTAGATGTAAAGCCTCTTGGACAAATGAAACATAATGTGCACTTACTTTGTTCTTGTCTGAGCAGCTATTTTCCCTTGGGGCGAAGCCAGCGTTACATATGTGCTGCTCGACAGGGACAAGAATGAGGATGAACTATAGTGGGGATAGTCCTGTTCGACCAGATACAGAACAGCCGTTATGGAACGCAGATGGCAGAGAGGCTCCTTCACACTTCACAGGATCTGTGTTCAAAACACCGCCGCGCACACCAACATCTTTAACGATTCCATCACATACATATACATAAAATCTTGCGGGCGGCATTGCATGCATTAAAACGTGCCTACAGAGACGCACTATGCAGACACATGAGAGGTCAGGGGGGTGCAGCGATCTCGAGTTCACCGCTGCACTGCAGGGTGTTTTTAGGCCGTCGAAAGAAGTGCATCACACATTCGACTCTTTCTCCCCCGAACAGGAAAAAAAAAAAACCATTCAGCACTGCGTCAATTTGGCAGCCTGACCCCGGCGTGCTCTTACCCACAGGCACTGCTGAATCAAAGAGAAGGTAGAGACAAAGGAGGCCGGCTAAGTAAGGAACACAGAGAGGGTGGCTAGAGGACACAAACAAAAAAAAAAAAAGATAGAAAAGCTGCATGGTTGGCCTCACACCGCGATCTGTATGTTTGATTTACAGAACACGTACGTGGGTTCATCCAAGCCGACGAGCGCATACGTACGCATGCACAGCGGAGGGAGGAATCTTGTCTATCACAACATTCCTGTAACACAGCTGTCTGCAGGAACAGGTGCAGACAGTAAGTCATCCCTACTGTCTTCATTTCTTGGCCACCTTTTGCACTTTCCCTTTTGTTTCCCCCTGACGGATTTGCTTTTCTGTAAAACGTGTACATCGGACAAGCTTTGATGTTCCTTATTCATCTAAATTAGAGCAGTTTTACCTCAAAAGGGGACGTTCTTTTGTAGTTGAAGGGCAGATTTTACCCGGTTTTGTTTTGCATTTGTGCTGAACTACAGAGCCGAAACAATCATCAGTGGTTAATGGAGATAAAAGTATTTTTTGATATCAGTTAATTATCAGGAACACAATATAATTTATCAAGCAAATATTCTCCAGTCGCAGCCTTTTAAATCTGAGAAAAAGCCACTTTTTCTTCATTTACATGTCTGTAAATTTAACCTCTTATGTGTTTTGTGTTGTTTGTTGGAAAGTATGACCACCACCACTACTACTACAACTACTACGTATAATAAAACTCTACCTTTATAGCACTTTTCTAATGTCACAGAAGTACAAGTGCGTCCCAAAACAACACAAGCAACAAGAGAAAGCAACAATAAATCAGAAACTAAGAACGAAAATAAAACAAAATCCACACAGATATGAAAGAAGGTCGTCACGGCCGACTGACGTCTTCACTTTCACACACTTGTGCAGTGACACATTCGGCAGTTGTTCTCCAAACCGGCAAATGGGGAACTGAAGAGGGAAGCTGCAGAGCGCCGAGCGATCCCCTCCTAACGCGCCTCTAATGGAAGGAATCAGGGTCACAATCAAACAGTCCTGATTCTCTTAAACACTCAAACAATCAAGCTGTGGAAACTTTACCGTCCTCTCAGTGCACAACTCCCTCTTCCTTTAACTGTGATCAAGCTGTGGAGGAAAAGCCACAGAAAAAAAAAGGAAATTTTATCTTAAACGAGCGTAAATATTTTTGTGGCTGAGACGCTGAAACTTAACATCAACTTGAAATGTTTTTAAGCACAA
The DNA here is from genome assembly GCF_000690725.1 of Stegastes partitus. Lineage (NCBI taxonomy): Eukaryota > Metazoa > Chordata > Actinopteri > Pomacentridae > Stegastes > Stegastes partitus. Next base: position 145,163 of record NW_007578700.1, read on the forward strand.
ATAACGACACACAAACCGCTTCCGGCAACACTGTCAACGTATCCTTTAAATGATCTATATTTGACTTATATTATTATTCATCAAACACCAGCAGCATCTCTCTGCTGCACGAACCAACCAGGAACCAGCGTTCAAGGAAGGACGACACACGAAAACAACGTTAAAAACATGCCGCTCATTACTAACATACCAAAAGCCGATTGCCCCCGAGTGGCGTTTCACCTAAAAATAACCGAGTGGAAGTGAAGCACCAGGAACTCGCTCCTGTTCTCGAAACGACGCCTTCATTTATCAATTTGACCCGAGCAAGACATTAAAAACAAACAAGCCGCTGCGACTCAGATACAATCAATTACCTGGCTCACTAGGCCACACACTGTGTAATGGCAGATCCAGTATCTTGTGCACAGCCAGCAGCCGCCTGCCCGGCTCTCATTAGTCAAGAGGGACTCGGCCAAGTCCAGGACTGCCGTTGAGACTTTAAAAACCTCCGATCAAAAGTGGCTTTTTGTTCCGCCGAAATGGTTAACTCGCATCTCTGGGAACACGCTTCCAAAACAAAGCCATTATTCTTCATTGCGCTACGGGAGGAACCTGACAAATAAATAGCGAATAAGCCCACCGGAGGAACGCGAGGCTGCTGCGATCGATATTGTAGATTCGACTGTGGCATTAGCATCAGAGATATGATGGGGGGGATGATATGTTGCCATGGGACACTAATCTACAGCAGCGCACGTTGGATTTGTTCTACTTAAGCCGAGCAAAGTGTGTTAGATGGGAGATTTTCCTGCGCCGCAACGTGGAGAGCGGCGTCTGCGTCGCTTCCTGAAAACGACTGCGTTCGTTTGCTGCTGAATCTAACAGCAGAACAAAGATCCAGGCGATCTGATGTTTACATAGAGATTACTGCTAATTGTGTACACTGCGCCCAAAGCCAAATTCAACATTTAGCAAAGTGAACAGGATGTTTAATTTCAAGACTACTACGTCTCCCGACAAGGGATATTACAGTCGTTGATAACCTTGAGGACCACATGTAAATATGATGGGGGTGTTTTATATATACTAGAAGACACATGATGAGCATTTCCACCTTGAAACATCAGATTAGTGTCGTAATATTGCACTTTAAACTTTTGCTCTTTAATCTGAAGTTGTACTTCATAGCTTAACTCTCATTTTCCTTCCATAACCTGCTGCTTTTGGCAAAATGATGTGTTGTAATTATTGTCAGAGAAATTCCTTGTTTTGTTCACATATTTGACCCATAAAACCAATTCTGAATGGTGCCGTATTGATGATGTAATCATGCTGCGCCCGACTGGACGGATGCTTCACTCATAGTTTGCCTCCTTCTGGATTTTAAACCGGACCAACACTGGAAACTTTCTGATGATCTGAGATGAGAAATAAGCCACGCGGCTGCAGAACCCGTCGTCACTTGAACAACAACAGCGGTTACTTTCATAGTTCCTCTGTAGTGCAGCACTGTAGTCTTTTTGTTCATGTTATCTTCATGCATCTTTCGTGTTAAGGGGGGAGCTACTTCGTGTTATTGAAGTGACTTTCAAGTGCGGAGGTTGCACAAGGTTCTAGGAATGGGGTCGGAGGGAAAATTCTTGAAAGGCTAAACTGATCACAGGGTCAAACTCGCAAACTCTGCACGCAAAGAGGAATTCCTGACTGTCTGTTTACTAGAAAAGCTCTGCTTCCCTTTAGAGAATCGGCATAAGTCACGTGTACAAGATTAAATCTGCCAATAGAAAAGCAAAAAAAGTTCAACAATTGCAGAAAATTACCAGAATATTTGCTTGAATGGGTAAAAGAGAGAGAAGAAACGCATGAAAGTCTCAGAGACATGGATTCAAACTTCTGCTGTTTCAAACCTAAAAACAAAAAAACAATCCTGGTGGGACTTTCTGTAGCATTGTTGTTCTTCCAGCTCGCAGAAGTACAGCTGAATTACTCCAGTCTTACTACTGTACAACATAGAGTCGTTTTATGATGTTCGAGCAGAGCTGAAGGTGTGCCGGTGTGCTCGAGCTGCAGTAAGAAGGGGAAGAGTTAAATACAAATATTTTTTTTTGTTATCTTAAGACACAAACGGGTTATTTTAAAGCAAAAACTTGTGAATATATGCACAGAGATTAGCTTGAAAGGGGGTTAACGACTATCAGAAAAGACTTTAACGCTGAAATAACAGATATTTGGCCACTTGAGGGCGGCAGAAACAAGCTGTGAACACAAGACTTGCGCATCATCTTTATTTAAGCAAAAACAGTTGCACTTTTAACCACTATAAGTCTTTTGGAGTCGTATTTTTGGCCACCTGATGAATTTAAGTACAACATTTACCCTCTTTTTGCTCTGTTTTGGTCTCCACCAGCTAATATTTCCTTCATTACCTGCTCCACTATGTTCTGGTTTATTAGATTGTCTGAAGTGATGCTTGGAGAGTGAACCAAGACTGTAAACCTGCAGATTTAGCTCCTAATACTCCTTTAATTCAGCACTAAAAGCAACCACTTGGTCACACTGCGTTCACACTGTTGTGCGACGCAACACTTTTAAAACAACGTTGACTCTAGAGGATTTACTCCAAGCCACTTCTGCTGCGTCATGAATCATGCGTGCCAAAAATGTATTTAGTAAACAGGCGATATCACGCGAGGAATTGACTTCTGACGTGTGTTTTTGCTGTCCAGATAGCTCAGCGTCCAATCAAAGGAGAGAGATAAGAGAGGAAGCCGGAGATAGATAGAAAGAGGGAGGCTGAAGATGAGATAGATGGGTGTCAGAGGAGGACATTTAAAGGAGCCAGTCCCGATGTACCATCTTCAGACTTCATTGTCGACATCTTTTAGTGATTTTGCATGTTTTTTTTCATTATAAATTACTTTAGCAGCTGAAAAACTGAAGTTAGACGTTGAAAAATGCGCTTGAACGTCAGGATATTTGGTCCTTCCCTCCCTGTTTTTGCCGTAATGACACCGTGCACTCAAGTTGGCATGGTCTCCAAGAGCTTGTGCAAAACCTGATAAGCCACGTTATCCCGGCAGGATCTGACGGGAATGTTTGGCTTTTCTCAGTCTTCAAGTGCTCTAATAAATGTCTAGCGGGGGCTGAGGTCGGGCGACTCCTCTGTCTTTGGTTTTTCACAGCGAGAATCCTCGACAGACGCCGCAAACCGGAGCACGTCTCCGAAGAACGAGGCGCTGCTCTTCGTCCGTCGGCGGGTTTGAAGCGCCGCCGTGTCGTTAGTCTCCTCGCAACCCGCCGTCGGTAAATAGTCATCCGCTGCAAAACGCTGGTATGTGTTCGCCCTCCCGAGCGTTTGTCCTCATTTGCCCTCCTGAGAAGCGGTCCTCTGAGACCAGACGGGCGTCTTCTGATGGGACTTTTTGCTGATAAGAGTCTTAATTTAGCAAATTCTTTTCCCACTGAGCCCAGCTTGATGCATTGATCGTCTGATGGCATGTTCACTTTTGGTCCCGATTTGGAAACAGTGTTTTTCGAGCTTCATTAGAAACCTTCAGTCTGGTTCTGATCTGAAACCGCCTGTCTTCGCTCAGAGTAACCATCTGACACTCAGTTCTGATGATGTGTTTCCTGCTATCTAAATGCTACTTAGCGAGCGACGTTCTGCTGAAAGCTTGAAGTCGTATTTCTAACAGCTGTGAGTTGATTCAGTTGTGATGATCGGCTCCACCCAAAAGTCATCCGAACGCCGACATTTGTACGAAGAAGTTAACGTTGTTAGTGACGCTAATCCACTTAAATCTGATTTATGACCAAGAAATAATGTGGAATCTTATTATTTCTTCATTTCACATGTCAAATACAGTTAAAACTTCCAGTCACTTTCAGGTTTATGTGGAAATATGACAGATTTGTTATCTCAGAGTTTTAGATGCCATCATCCTGTTAAACTTTGTTTTTAAGGAGGCGGTGTCCCTGTTAGTTTACTTTTTGACTGTCTGGACGGTGGAGTCTGATGGTTACCTTAGAAGAGGATTTGTGAGATCCCAGCGGTCCAGTGGTCCAGATACATACATAAGCAACAACCCTGGATGATGGTTGACACTGTGTTCCGTCTGTTTCTATTCAAATATCTTACATTTAAATAAACTTGATCCACTTTCAGTCGACCAGGTAGAAGAACAAAAACGCTACCTCGAAAGCAAAAATGCAAATTTTCCTTTTGATTAAAAATTAAAATCCAGTTTCCAGTTTGAGCAGCCATTAAGCCTTTCACTCTGCTATTCAATTCACAGCAGTGTTTCACCACTTTGCATCTTATTTCAATCCATTTTGCAGCATTTTAATTGAATTTTTCTGTTGCATTTCGTTGCCTTTTGTTAAAGCACTTTGAACTGTGTCTGGATGGTGTGGCCAACCAGCTTTGCCTCGCCTTGTTGTTTCATCGCTTCACTGTCTTCCACCATTCACACCACCGCATCATTACTGCCAACAGGCTGCAACTCGATAACATCAAGTTTATTAATAAAGCTTATTTGATATTTCTGTTTCTCGCGCCTCAGTTTTCAAATTAAAGTCCTCTATGGAGACAAAACCGCCACGGCTGAAAGGAAAGACAACTCAGAAATGTCTTTTTTTGTGTCGCGTGTGACACTTGTCATCATTAAAAAACAAAACATGACAGTTGAATTTCTTTGATTATCTGCAAATCAGAATTTAAAGAATCTGAAAAAGTCTGGAATCAACACCAGCACCATGGGCCGACATGTGTTCCCAATATTTGCTTTACTACTTATATTTTTCTCAACAAACTGCGTGTTTCCCACGACTCTAAAAAGACGTTTCACCGTGCTGAATGTGTCGTCCAACAACTTGCATTGATGTTATTGATCCAGTGTGTTGGATTTTGCTCTAAATCTAATTCGACTCTCTGCTCTGTGTAAACAACACCTGCAGAAAAGTTGCTGAATTTTCATCACGTCACTGTTCGCTGCAGCTGAGTCACTCAAGGCTTCTCAGTTGCATGAAGGAATGCAGATTTTTTATTTTTTTACAGAATTTAATTAGAACAAACAGTTGATTTTTGGGGTAATTTTTAAAAATGAGAATACAGTCATTTTGGTGAAATTTCGCCATTTTAAGCTTGTATTTGACAAATTTTGCAGATTGAACCAAACATCATAGATGAATGGTTCAAAAACCATCAGGAAGCTGAAAATCCACCAAATTTTTCTTTTTTTGCAGGTTCTGGCTCTGATAAATTGTGGAATTTTGATGATTTAAAAAAAAAAATGCACTGGCAGATTTCGGGGTTCAGAGAGTTAAAAATAATAAAAGTGCTGAACACAGAAAACATGATAAAAAAAACTCTTATGATTACTTTGTAAAATAAAATAAATATATTAAAGACTAAAGACTACTAAGAGCAGCCAGAAGCCATTAAGAACTTGAGGTTTTTCCTAGAAGTGTTAATGGAGGGAGAGCATTTGATTGAAATAAAGCTTCGTCCAAAATGAAAACCGTGAATAACATATTAAAAAAAAAAACAGCTCCAAGTGCTCTCCTGTTCGGGACCATGCCTCCCTTTTACTCAGATGCTACAAGAGCCCATTATGCGGCGGCCACAGCTCCTTCTAACAGCTGCACACAAAGACAAACAGGCGGCCTCAGCAGCCTTATCAAAAACAGAAGGCCTGTGCCAGCTGCCTGCAGCTCATGTGACCTATCATTAGGCTAATGGGCGCTCGATTAATGTTAACATGCCAGCAGAGCTCATATCGGTGAGATCTACAGGTCGCTACAGGGACATTAATAATATAATTGACTGGCAGGCCTTTTCTGCTGCTGGCCTCCTATCTCTCCTTTGTGATCTTTTCCTTAATAACGCAACGATCCGTTTCCCTTTGTCGCACAGTTCTGCCACGATTACGCTTCATGAATAAAAGCGGGACAATCCAGGGATGTTGGTTTTTTTCTGCCTTTTTTTTCTTCAACACAGTACGTCTCAAATTTCTGCTGCTTCATGTTACTGTTACTCCTCGTCCCGATGCTGAGAAACAGAAACCAGATATAAACGCCGCCGGAGGACAAATCAAAACGCGGTGACATAATTTCTGACACACCCTTTATTTAGCTCGAATAATTCAGCGGCGTCGGGTTACAAAGTTGTGCTATGTAGAACAAATCGGCCTCCAAGACGGTCCAGCTGTCCCTGGCCCTGCACAGAACACTGATACCACGAGACGTTATTAGGTAATTACACATAATGCATGATTAATTTGAGCCGCTGTAGCCGGGTATCAACTTAACATCATTCTACGCGACTGAATCGGTGAAATTACACTGTCATCGTTTGACGGCGTCCCTTTTGTCCGTGTGCACGATTCTACGGAAACTGTAATTAAAAAAGAAACCAAATCGGTTATTAAGGTGCTGCTCCGCCAGTGTCGGTTATTCCAGGCTGACGTATCTCCATAGATACTGGAAACAATGCTATTAAATTTCTCCAGAGGATAAATCCTAATGATGTGTGATGAAGTACGGGATGTACAGCCATGAAACTCTGCCCTCAGGATGAACTTGAGCTCCGGCATCATCGAGTCAAAACGAGAATACTTCTGTTTGTGATCAAATACGTTGAAAACTAAGGTCATTTCCAAACTTGTTTTACAATAATCATGTGTCTATACCACTAGATTGCATTAAAAGAAAGAAACACAGACTCAGTATGAAAGGTTTCCAGTTTGAAAGAGCCATGAAATCCAATGGAGTCACAATTCAGCAGCAGAAGTCCATAATTCTTAGATTTAAGTTTAGTTTTTTGGCTGTTCTTTAAGTTTAGGCATTAAAACGACCTGGTAAGGTTTAGGAAAACACCGAGCGCGACCCTTTAACAACATGTAAAATCCAGAATCGAATCCTTGGAGCTTCAGGAAAAAGCAACTGGACTTCTCTTTGAGGCTCTTGAACTGAGATTAATCCGCACTGACATCAAAAATCAGAGTCAAACGTCTTCTTCTGACAAACCAAAGACCTTCTTGTTCCACATTCTCCCAACTGAACACCTCGTTCTCCGAGCATTTGTGGTTCCTTGAGTTTCCAGAAGCAGAACAGGAGGCAGAACCTTCAGCTAATGGGATCCTGTGTGGTGGAAACCAGCTCCCTGCTGAACAAACTCTCTCCACTTTCAATATCAGGCTTAAAACCATGTTTTTTTTTGTTGATAAAGCTTATAGTTACAGTTTGACCCTGAACATCCCTCAGTGATGGCGGGTCCCTAATGCCACTAACTTTGTGTCTTCTGTCTCTGGTAGTTTGTGTTTTGTCGTCTCGGCAGGCGTTCCACGATCTCTTATGGGTTGTTTGACTGTTTTCTATCTGCTATCTTGTTCTTTCTCTGCTTCACCCTCAGCCGAACCAATCCTACCTCCCTGGACCTGGTTCTTTATGAGTTCTCTTTATGATAACGAGAAGTTTTTCCTTCTTCTGTTGTCGAGTCCTGCTCAAAGGGGTTTTGTTGGGTCCAGTAATGTGCAACACAATTATAGCTGTTATTATTTATTACACGTTAATCTTTTAGTTTCCTGGTACATTTTCACATTTTATGCTTATAAGTTATGTTTATGGGACATGTTTTTCTACTCGTGTTTATCTTATAATTGTTCTTCTGTCTTTGAATGGGAACATCTGTGAGAAATTTCCCCTCTGAGATCAATATTTGTGATTCTGACAGTATTGTGAGCTCGTCATCTCACCATGTGAAGCTGAAATAACATATATTGACTATATATATATAAACATACAGCTGAATTAAACATGTGCGAAGCTTGTGGGTTACCAGGGGAGAGAAATAAAATCAATGGCGAAGACACGTTGATTGGAAACGGATCAGTTTTTCAATGTAAAAACGGGTAATTTCCTCTCAATTAGCATTTGGCTCCCGGTACCACCAAGCGCATTCACAAAATCACTTCTCACTGAGGGGAAGAAAAAAAAGAAGTATTTATCGCTATTACGCTCCTAATTTCAACCACATTGCTGGACTCTGGGAGACGTCAGAATCCATCCAAATACCCGTCTTTCCGCTGATTATCCGGAGCTAAAGGCCACAGTGGCAGCAGACAAAAAGGCGAGAGGCAGCCTTTAGGGGGATCCTGAGCCACACCCGGGCCCACATGGGACAGATAATCCCTCCGTCTTCTGGCTGGGAGTGGCTGGAAAACCTCCAGGAGGAGTCACGTGGTTGAACCGCCTCAGCTGGCCGAGCGGCGGTTTTCTGTTCCTCACCTTGTGTTCGACGAGTTGAAGTGCCGTGTGTCGGATTCCAGCGTCCGTGATCTTATTCTGTGGGTCGCCGCGACGCCACATGTGACCAAACAAAACAATTGTGGAAGCTAATTCGCCCCATCAGAATCAGAGGCTCCAGAGCAACGTCCGTCCGCCAAAGTGCACGAACAGAAATATGTCGTTAAGGCTGCAACCACACGCTCACAACGCCGTTTCTCAAACCTCTACGCTGGTGCACCGACTCCTGCACACACTCTGGAGGAGGAACACGTCGGAGATATGCATTTCCACGGATGCTGAGAGGCAATAGCTTCCTACTGTGGCCATATCCCCCCCCTCGCTTAAGAGGATTGGGAATTCAAACCAGGCAGTTTCTGCTGAATAAAATATCACAGCTAGAGGGGTTCTCTGCTGGCTGAATGCTTTAGCGCTGCACAGAGGTGTGGTTGTTGGCGGGAGCCTGGAGGTGAGGCACAGCTAGCAGGCATCCGAAATCCGGCGTTTCATTCCCGCTTTTCAAATTCAATCGACGATCCGAAATCAGGGAGCGAAGAAAGGATTCGTTGCTCCTTGAACGGATCCAACACAAAAACAAGTCAAGGCCTGTTTCTCCTGCTTTAGATGTGACGCTCAAGTCAGAAAGAGGGGAATGAAAGCGAGAGCCACGGACTGAATGTGATTTGGATGTTTAATCCTTCCTGAGAAAAAGAAGATTGCAGCAAAAT
>NW_007578700.1:155446-192807 GCF_000690725.1 Stegastes partitus
CCCTTTGTGGGAACTTCTAATTATGCCCGACGCTTTTGGGAAGATTTAAATCCAGTGTTGATGCTGATACAAGAAATACTGACGTCTCATTCAGGTTTGAAATTTAGCTTTAAAAAATCACCAAAATCACACCATTTATCAGACACACAAGCTGGAAAAACAGAAAAAATCATCAGATTTTCACCTTTAAGCAGGTCCTTGAACTACTCATACATGATGTGTGCTTCCATCAGGAAAAATTAACCAAATCCAAGCCTATTTTAAAAAAAAATAAAAGGACCCGTTCAAAAAAACAACAAAAAAAAAAAAATTACCTCAAACAAAAACCGGAAAAAAAAAAAAAAGATGCGCTGCTCTACGCAACCGTGGAGCCATTAATGACTCAGCTCTGACAAACAGTGACATGGCAAAAAATACTTTTGTTTTGCGAGCAAAAAGAAGAAAACAAGAGTGAGAGCAGGACAAAAACAATCCATAAAATAAATGAATCACGGCAGAGAAACGGTGAGCAGAGGAGCAGGTGGTTGGACGATACATTCAGCACGGTGTCAGAAAGTTTGTAGAAGAAGAAAATGTTTTTCCAGAATTCACAACACATTTATTGAACTGTTTTTATCAAAGAAATTAGAAGGTAAAGAAATGTACATTTTGCTTTTTTTTCTTTAATTTATTATTTATGGCGCTAAAACTTACTTGTTCTGCACAAAAGCCCTTTTTAGAGTTCTCTTTACCTCTCAGTCATGGTTGTTCTGTTTTCATAGAGGTGCAGGACTTTATGTTGAAATAAAAAATGAGCCCACAGTGACCCAGAAGCAAAAGGGGTTCAAACCTGCCACAGTGCAGGACTGTGACGCTGCAGCCCACTGAATAAAAGTTTCAGGCTTTAGTCTAACTTGACATTGCCTAAAGCAAATATGTATAACTGAGGATTGTTTGAGCGAGTAAATGAGGCGGCCGGGCCCTTTTGTCTGCCTGAACTTCCTTTATAACATTCCCTTCAATACACAGCTTCTCTTTTGCATCCCAAGACTTCTTGTTAACGGGCTAAAATATTTAAGTCTTCATGGATACGCGGCGCAAAGAGTGAATAAGTAATCGGCGAAGAGCGTGTTGGAACATAATTATTAATGAAGCGCCAGGAGCGACATGACATATTTAGCTTATTTCACTTTCAAATTAAAACCCCGTACCTGTATCGGCAGCCGGCGCGCTCTGTTTGATGCTCTGAGTGATAACGTGGATGTCATGGAAACTGCCGTAATTATAAACCGGCTCAATCTGCAAAACTTTTCCTTTTTTTTTTTTGGGTTGCATGTTTTTCAGACATGTGGAAAGTTTTTATTGAGAGTTTTTATCTTTGCTGTGTAATTGGGCTGTAAAGCAAACGTGTGGTCTTTGATCTCACTGAAGTTTCAGCCGGCGCTTTGAATGCAGCACCCCTATGGGGATGCTATTTACCGAGCGTTTGAACCCCTATGCATTATTTGTGAAGCTGATATAATGATGGCAGTGTCCTCTCACTGCCTCTATTGGCTACGAACCATAGCCCATTACCAGAATTAATCCAGGAATTCAGCATAAAAGTCAGTAAACTGTGACTCTGCTCAGCTGCAACACATTTACCAAGACCGTCTTTGTCAGAATCCTGTACACACTCTAATCCCCGGCACAAAGAATATTTAGGACATGAGAGGATGTACGGAGCTTCTGCATTCTTTGCGGCTGCCATCATGTGTATTCATGAAAAACCCTCTGGCAGCGTGAAAATAGAAATATTACCGTGGCAAAATATTAAAAGTGCTAATTCCTGCAAGGCTGCATGCCTGTGTCTAAACCAGCCTCTTTATTCTACGTGTCTCATTTTAAGAAATCGCCAAAAATGAACAGTTTGTCCTAACTGGAAAAAATCCTGCCTTCCTCTGAGCAACCACGAAGTCGGGAGTGACTCAGCTTCAACCAAGAGTCACGAAGCAAAAATTCACTGAGCTCTGGGCTGAACTGCAGGTTGTGTTTAGAAGACGACAATAAAAACCTGATAAATCAATAAAATAAAAGCAGCATGATTCGAAAACAGGAATTTCTGAAGATACATCCAGCATGGTGAAACGTCCTTTCAGAGCTGATGTGCACAGTAGTGTAGAATAATACTTTGATACGGCATCATGAAAATACAAATATTACTACAGAAAAACATTAAAAATGCAAATTCCTGCAAGGCTGCATGCTTGTGTTCAACCCAATCTTTTTATTCTACGTGTCTTATTCAAAGAAATCACCAAAAATCAGTAGTCAGTAGTGACTCAGCTTTAACAAAGAGTCACAAAAATTCTCTGAGTTTTGGGCTGACCTGCATGCCAAGGAGACACCAACACAGTTTAAGAGTAAAATGAAACCTGCTTAATGAGTAAAATAAATGCAGCATGGTGGAGAAATGTCAGCAAATGTCTGAGGATACATCCAGCATGGTGAAACATCTTTTCAGAGCAGATGGGCAAAGTAGCGTCGAATAATACTTCAATAAATACAAATTCTACTGCAGAAAAACATTAAAAATGCTCATTCCTGCAAGGCTGCATGCTTGTGTTCAACACAACCTTTTCATTCTATGTGTTTTATTTAAAGAAATCACCAAAAAAAAAACCTGCTTCATCAACAAAATGAATGCAGCATGATGCAAAACTGTCAGCTGTGGATACATCCAGCACGGTGAAACATCTTCTTAGAGCTGATGTTTAGAGTACTGTAGAACAATACTTATAACAATACTTAAATATGGCAGCATGAAAATACAACTACTACTAATTTGTGTTGTATTTTAAGAAATCTCCAAAAACAAAACCTGCTTAATCAATAAAACAAACGCAGCATGATGCAAAATTGTCAGCAACCCTTGTGAGGATACATCCAACACGGTGAAACATCTTTTTCTAAAACTGACGTGCAGAGTGATGATAAATCAGGCAGCATGAAAGCACAAACACGACTGCAGAGAAACGCTAATTCCTGCAAGGCTGCACGCCTGTGCTCGGCCCGGCTGATCGATGCACAGCTGCCAAAGTGCAACACAGATGTTATTTATCTGTTTTATGATGTTGTTTCGATACCAAACGGAGCGCCGCGGAGCGCCGGGGCCCGAGCGCGGTGACTCATCATCGCAGCCCCGCCGGGCTTTTCTTCCGCAGCTAAAAACAAGCAGTCGAAACGGATAACCTAGATAGCACACACTGTACACGATCACACGAGGTAACGCAGCAGACAGACTGCCCACGCCGGCTGCTTCCTCCCCTCACCCACCTCCCCGCCTCCACCCAGCGCCGCTAACTAACGCAACCAGACATGCACGGCCGCCGTCAGATGGGAAACATTAGAAGAACATGGGACCTGAGGAGACCGGGGGGAGGCGGAGGATCGGAGCAGCTCCCTCGGCTCTGGTGAAACGAACACATGTGTGTCCCCTCGCTGACCTCCGCGCGCTGCAGCTAATCACATTGTATGTGGCTATATAATTACCTTTCTCATTAGTAAAAAAAAACCCCAGGGTTATCTCTATTAACTGTCACGCCGCCTGCTCTGGTGAGCGGCCGCGTGTCGTTATTGTGTCTACGCTTAATTAATTGGTGCCATCCAAGGCCGCCGTCTATCACCTAACAGCCGTGGAGGATAATTAATACGAGGTTTGATTTTGACATTACCAGAAGTCACGGTGACACCAGAGGTTTCCGTGTTTACCTGACCTCTGATACGTTAAGGAGCGAACACGCAAATGCAGAACATCGGAGCGGATTTTCCGCCTGGTTTAAGGATCTTATTTGTACACGTCGGTACGTGCGGGACGCTTTGTGAGCGCTAGCAAACACATTTGGTGCGAATTATAACAAGCACATGATTCTGCAACATGTAAACCGGCCAGAAAGGAAGACACACCCCGAATACTGTCCTCTAATTGATACCATGTCTGTGAAACGGTTTCATATTTATAGCCCTCGTTCCTGCGTATGAACATTTCCTTATTTATGGTGAGCATATCCAACTATTTTGTGAAGCTTTTCAAACTAAAACATGAACAGATTGAACCTCTGAATCCCTAAAATCCCTGGATTGTCAACTTTCCAACAGTCTTTGAACTCATCACGTATGACATCGAAGCTTAAAAATCAGCGCATTTAAAAAATCGCAAAAAACAATCGGATTGCTGTAACCAGATTCTACAAAAAAACAAAAATTCCTCATTTCTTGTCGCAGCCATGAAGCCGTGATTCACTCATCTGCGCCCAAAAGTCACGTGACAAAAATTCTGTGATTTTTTTGTTGTTGGCTGAACTGCAGGCAGTGTTTACACAGAGCATATAAAAGAAAAGTAAGGACACAAATAAAGAAAATATATAAGTAGTGACATTTTTATAGTACATAAAGCCACTGTTATGCTTTTTCAGCATTGATAAGAGCTGTGAGAACTTGGAAACATGTTGTACATGCTGGGTCCAGGTTTTTTTTTTTTCAATTTTAGCAAAATGAACAATCAAAGAATTCATTCGTTTTTTTCCTTTTAATGATTTTTGTCATTCTAACTGTGCCACACTGCTCAGATCACGTTTCTGAGCTCCACAGAGGTGCAGGGCTTTATACTGTAGTTAAAAAAAATGAGCCCACAGTGGGTAAAAATGCCGCTTGGGGGGTTCAAACACTACAATCGTCATGTGAATAAATAAGGAACACGACAGCGGAGGAACATCTGTTTGGCGCTCTGCCCCCGGCGGTGTATTTCGAGGTGTGTTCTGTCCTTGCGAGGCCCCCTGACCCCGGCGCTGACAATTTGACTCCCATCTGCCGTCTGTATCTATGTGGGGCTTTAACAGGGTGAACGAGGCCCCATAAAGCCGAGCGCTCACATACGAATTCCTCGCATGCTGCAGAGGCGCACCTTCTGCACGGCTCCACGTATGCAGCACGGGGGTTGTGTTTTCTGCTGGCATGTTGTTCGGTATTGTTCCTCCTCCTCCTGCTGCTGCTGCGAGCACAGTTGCTTTTTATGCACATTTGAAGAGCATTTTCTTCCTCCTAATGATGCTTCCTCGGGGCCGCTCGGGATCGCTGCTGCAGTTACACTTTCGCGCCGAGCAAACGCGAGGATGTGCATCCTGGCTGAACCCTCTGGGACCACGACGGGCCGGTTTCAAGCCAAAACTGCCCCTCCAACCTGGATGTTTATGCCTCCTCCTCCCCAAAAAAACCCCCAAACTGCCTAAACGTGGCCGGTTTCCATGTGCTGCTTTTACACGACGTTGCTGGTGAGCAGAGACACCTTGTTCGTGTTTGTGTGCACCAGATCCAGTTAATTAAACACCCTGCTGGGCCCGAGGCTGTAGGTGTTAGTTTACCGCCGCTATCGATCCCAGCTCTGTCTCTGTATTAAACCCAAGACTATCACACTTTCTCCTCCGCAGAAGCATCCTGGCGTATTTACACATATTCTGCTCGACTACGTGATGCAAAATAATACAGAAAACACGATAAGACGGAAAGAAAAGGAGGCGAGAACACAGAAGTAGAGCCTCTAATTAGGCTTTTTTATGAAATGTGGTCATATTTTAAGCTGGAATGAATTTTTTCCAGCAATTCTGCAGCTCCTGCATGTAAAATTTTAATAATTTCCGTCTTTGTGTTCGAATATCCAATTATGTTCTGAAATATTTTCAGCCAAGAAATTAATAGAAACTGAGAAACTAACACCCTGAAGCCTCAAAGCCTGTCCGTTTGTAAAACTATGGCAGAATTACAGTATTTACCAAAGCCAAAGCTGTGAAAACAGGAAGACTAGTGAGAATTTTCTGGCTGTCCAACAGAAAATGATCCAACTCTGAGCTTAAAATTGCGATTTCTACTTAAAAATCGCTTAATTTGCCAAAAATAAACCAGTTGTACTGTCCAGATTTTATAAAAACCAAAAAATTCTGCACAATATAATAAAGAAAACACAAGATAGAAAGAAAATGAGGCAAGATTTTAGAAAAAAGCAAAATTAGAGGAACAGGAAGACATTATTTTGCTTTTTAATTAACACCATTTTTGTGAAATGTTTTCATATTTACTTCTGAAATTAGTCTTTCCAGCAAATGTCCAACATTTCTGTTGCTTCTACATCTAAACTTTGAATATTTTCTCCTTTCATGTGAGCAAATCAAACAGTTTTTCTATTTTCTGACCATCAAACGGGAAAATGATCCGAATCTAAGCTTCAATTTCTCCTTAAAAATCGCTTAATTTGCCAAAAACAAACGTTTGTACTGTCCAGATTTTTTAAAAACTGCAAAATTCTGTGCAAAATACTAAAGACAACATAAGATAGAAAGAAAATAAGGCAAGATCCCAGAAAAAGAAAAAAAAAAGAGAGGAAAAACACCTTATTTTTCCCTCTAATTAACACCATTTTTATGAAATGTTTTCATATTTACAGCTGAAATGACTTTTTCCAGTAAATGTCCAGCATTTCTGTAGCTTCTAAATGTAATTTTTTACATATATATGTGAGAAAATCCAATAGTTTTTCAATTTTCTGACAGTCCAACTGGAAAATGATCCAAATCAAAGCTTCAATTTGCGATTTATCCTTAACAATCGCTTAATTTGCCAAAAACAAACGTTTGCACCGTCCAGATTTTTATGAAATCTGCAAAACTCTGAGCAAAATAACAAAGGCAACATGGTGAGACAGGAATAAAAGGAGGCCAGAACACAGGAAAGGCATAAAAGGGAATAAAAGCGAGGAGAAGACGGAAGAATCCACAGTGGATGTAGACTTATGAGCCATTAAACCAAAGCCATTAAATCAATTTCCTCTAATCTGGACAGGGCCATCCCAGGGCAGGAAACGCCAGCCAGTGAGCTTCTCGAGGGAACACCAGCCATTGTGCCTGCAAACAGAGCATAGACTGAAGATCTGATTTAATAAAATGCTCTTTTTTGCCTTTCTCTCTGCTGGAGGAAGGTGCCTGATCTCATCTTTCATCCCTTTGTTTCCCTTCAATTCTGCCTCTTTGGCTTCAGCACGAGGCACAAAGCGAATCACACACCTCGTTATGAGGAGAGAGGCGGCTGATTAATACGCGAATTAATGCCGAGCTGCCAAGTCTGACAGGCAGAGGAATCAGCGGCGGGAGTTTCGCGACATATATTATGCTAATATTTGCGCTTTAACGGGATTTAAAGAGTGAACGGTGAGGAAAGGCGTCCTGATATTAACCTTAACGGCACCATTCGTCTCCTTCTCTTTGCACAAAATGTCTTTCACAGAAAACACCGAACCGAGAAAATCTCCGACAAAGACAAGAAGAGCAGATGTAGAGTTTTTAAAACACGCCACGAGGGAGCAATGTCGTGTTTGATGAAGCACCGGGCGGAGACGTCGGAGAGTTTTTTTTTTTTTTACTCGACTTTAGACGTCGGCGCTTTGTTTAAAGTCAGAGGAGCTGGCAGGACGTTTGATTTGGAGACACGTGGCCTGATGCTGAGGAAGCTGCACGATGCATCGAGGCGCCATCGATACGCCAATTTGTGTAGGAAGAAGAAGAAGAAGAAGAGGAACAGGAAGTGACTTGTTTGCTGATTTATACAAAAAGAAAACTTCTCATTTTCCGTGACTGATCTACAGGAGAAGAACATCATTTACTCTGATTTAAAGGTTCCTGGATGTGCAGCTTTTGGGTTTTCCTCGTAGGACTTTGCTGACGTGCAGGTTCCACATGTGCACAGTAAAAACTAATCAGGATTTTTCCTTCCTACAGCAGAATGATGTGGCATAAAAAAATGGAGAAAAAAAAGTTGAATTTCTTTTATTTGCTTTGCAAAACTTTAACAAACCGGTTGTTGTGCACAGATGTTGTAGAAACAGTTAGAAGCCCTACATGCTATAAATATTCAGCTATTTTTAAACTTGTTTTCAACCTAAAAGTCCCTGAATTTTTGTCACATGACCGTACGCCTTAGCTACGTCGCTCAGGGCTTCTACGTTGCGCCACAGAATGCAGAATTTTCTCTTTTTAACAGAATCTGAAGAGAGGCGATGGCTAATTTGTGCTAAATTTTTAAACAAGACATCTAGAAAAAATAGATTTCGTCAGAGTATCGCAATTTTAAACCGCCTCAGGTTCGGTTTTCCCGACAGAACTGCACGACATCTGTTTTTCTATGTTAATGGTGCAATTTTATCAGATTTTTTTTAACGATAACACAGATTTCAAACCTAAAGGTGCATTCTGACTATCAGATGGATAAATGTGAAAGTGCAATGAAAAATATTTTGTCTCTAAGCTCAATCATAATTGCACTAAATAGGCTAGTTATGAACTAAACAGTCATTTTGTGCAGCCCTGGTCAGCTGTATGTGAATGTTTAAGCTCCAGGGAGGATGATTTTGACCAAAAACAGGCAGTTTCTCGCAAATGTTGCCACCACATAAACCAATTATCAGTTTAACCATTTAAAACAGCACCAAAAAGCTCCGTATGACGACTACAAAGCCAAATCCAAAATAAAACATCAGCAGAAAAGAAGGCTTTTCGTATTTCATTCTTATTGTCGATGCACCCCCACAATCATCTTTGTTTCGAACTCATCCAACCTGGATTCATCCTCAAAGACGATCGTTCTTTTCAGTTTCCCGTCAAGGTAGGAGGTCGTGCTTGTTGAAAATTTATCACAAAACTTCCCCCCGTCGCCGCCACATCGTCCTGAGAACACCCGGCTGGCTGTCGCTCTGTAACTCCCGTTGCGCAGTAATAGTGTGACGCGGCTCGATAATGACTCATGTCATTCAATCTTCTCCGAGGACAACTGAGCATGTGGGGGTTTGCTTGCGATGCCTTTTGTGCGTTCTGTAGGGGATGCTCCTTTATCCGGCGCCGCTCCATTAAGCCCACAAAGCAGGAGTGTGGACAGAACACAACCGGGGAGACGTTTGTTTCCGTGAAAGGTGAGACTAAATCTTGCGCCGCCTCGGATAACTTTCTATCCTTTTATTTTCCTTCCTGCATCTTGCATCTTCTCTGCAAACTCGTGCAAAAAGTGTCCCTCCTGCATTATGTAATTCAATCTGCAGATCCAAAACGGACTGCAGAGGTTGCACTCGGGCTCCAGAGCTGCTCTTTTTTTTTTTTTTTTCCTTCTTCTTCTTCTCGCCTCCGTCTGGAATCCTTTCAGTTCCCTTGTTGCCACAACAACACGTGTTCCAAACCACAACTTCCGGGCGACTCCGCGAGCCGATTGGCCGAGAGCGGTACATACCCCCGACACGCCCACTCTTGAAATGCTTACTGAGGTTTCTGGCACTAGCTGCTGGCCTTTCTGCCTCGGCAATTGGAGGTTTTGCATCTCCCGAGCGTACAACCCGGCCGCCCTGCTGCACACACATTGCAAACACCCCTCCACAGACGTTAAGGATAAAAAAAAAAAAAAGAAAGAAAAGGAGGGTGCATTAGTGCTGGAGTCAGCGCATTAGCGAACGTCAGACCTGAGCTGTGCAGCGGAGGACAGCTGCCAACAGTGACTGGCTGTGTCAAAACACATCGCTCACACCTACACGCTGTGCTGTTTTTATTCCAGCCGCTGTTTCATTGATAGACTCCCAGCGGGACGCTTTGACGAAACGAGGTGCTAAATGCAGAAGCGCTCCAGCGATGGGACTCTGGAAGGAGAGGAAGGAGGGATTCTCTCCTTAAGGGTCGTTTTTCTAACCCCTGTGTTTTTGTACTTTTCGGCGGCTTTTCCGAGAGCTCGCCCTTTCTGACCGCGCGCTTACCCCGCAGCGAGAAATCACTCCGGACCACCTGTAAGAGCTTTTCCGTCCGCTCACCGCTTAGCCGCCGATGCCGGCGCTGATTGACAGTCGAAGGCCTTGTGGACGGACGCAGAAGGAGACAGTAAAGAGAAATATTTCCTTGTGATCTGCTAAAATTAGAAGCGGGGCGGTTTTTGGCGACCCGGCTCTCGTTCTGCTTGTGCAGAGCCGAAATTAAATTAAGGACAAGTGTAGTTTTATAAGATGAGAAAAAAAAACACGGGAGGGGAAATTCCAGCCCGGCCCTTCTCCCCTAAAGCGCCGAAACGGCATAAAACTTACAGTCAAGAAGAATTAACGAACCGTGCATGAAATGAGTGAACCTGTCTGAAGAATATCGGCCATAAAAGGTTATGCAAAGCTATTAAATACACGTCTCAGCTCCGGCTGCGGCGTCCCGACTCTCCGAGCAGAAAAGCTGCTAATGGCTCGGCTTGTTTGTTTCCTTGTGCGTTTTAGAGTCACTTGATACGGGTTAAAGTTTAAGGCCGTAATGCACCAAGCGGAGCAGTAAGTCCTGCCGCCTCGTTTTTCCCACCAGGAACCGCCCCGGAGGCGGTAATGCGTTTTCCCCCCACCAGCCGAGTCGGAGGGAAGCCGGTGGAGAGGGCAGAAAGCAGCGACTCTGTGGCAAGGCAGCCATCGATTATGGTAATTAAGAAAGAGAGGAAATGTGCAGATCTGCAGAGGGGAAATGAAGGAGGAGAAGAGGCCAGGAGAGGGCAGATGTGATGGGAAAACATAAAACGGTAAATGAAAGCAGGGATATGAGGAGGGTGAAGAGGAGAGATTAAGTAGGCGGGACGAAGGGGCTGAAGGCAGCGACGTATCCTGGTTAAGATGGAGAAGAAAATGTGTTTTATTGCACATTTTCCAGTGATTTTACTCCAAAAAAAACAGTACAAAATGAAAGAACTGTTTCTTCAGAGGATTTACTTTAAAGCTGGGCTCGTAGCTCTGTGATGTGGTTGAAAGCTCTGGAACAAGCAGGTCCTTTAGGTGATATGTTGGTTTTACAGGTTTGTTTCGGTGCCATGAGCTCTGAAACTTCATTTTATCGTAATTTAAAGAATGAAAACAGGAGATGTGGCTGAAATGTTAAGAGACAGTAACAATCAGACTTTCTCTTCCTGTAACAGATGAATGAATCGACCTGTTCGGGTGTTTTCTTCTTCTGATTTAAAGTCTTAAAGTTCAGGCAGGTGCAGCACTTGTTGACCTGGAGACACTGTGGAGCTGCTGTCTTTGGTCTGACCCGGTTCGGTTCTGGTCAGTTCTTCCAAAACATGTTTTATTGCACATTTTCCGATGATTTTACCCCCAAAAAAACTACAAAATGAAGAAAGAATCAACCATTTCTATAGAGGATTTACTTTCAAGCAGGGCTAGTAGCTCTGTGAGGCGGATTCAGAAGGTAGCTGTTGACTTATTTTACTGAATATGTCAAAAAAAAAAGAAAAATAAAAGACAGTCCAGGTCCAAGTTGTATGAGTCCATCCACAGAGGAGCATGAACGTCTGAATGAAACACGCCACTGTGGTCCAAAGTGGCAAACTGACTGCATGAACCGTGCTATCGTGTATTTGTTGAGCAAATTTAAAGCAAAATTTGGAAATATAACGAATCGTTATTATGGCATCGCCCTCATACCGACATAGAACTGTTCAGACAGTTTCATCTGATGGACTTTTGAAGGTCATAAAGAGGCGAAAAGTTCAAGCAGTTCGCAAGAAATGAAGAGCGAAGTCACAGAAAGTAATGCTCATGCACTGTGTTGGTGTTTTTACCGTTTCATGCAACTGTCAAGCACAAGAAAAAGATGCTCGTTTGCATTAATCGCTGTGGTAGTGACTGAACTGGGCTGCGTAGCGTCGTCAGAAGGTGGCGCTATAACCTACGTTGGCTGTAATAAACAGAGCAGAGAGAAAAGCAGCTGCTTTCCAACAAAAACCTTTAAGAAGAAACAAATAAAAAGTTGGCCGTCTACGAGGAATTGTCTTTAATTGGAGAAAGTTTCAAGCCGTTCGTTTGCAAAAACAATTAAAAACGTGCAAGAAGTTCAACTGAATGTTGGTTTTATCACAAATTACTCAGTGATTTAAAAAAGTCAAACTTTACGCGAGCATACAACGGTTTTGTCTGACATAATACTCTAAAATGTGCAAAAAAAATTGTAGAGATTGTGAAGAAATCTACAGAAAAAAGAGCCGGATTTTCACTTCGTTTGTTGCCTCGGTAACCGTCGTCATAATGAGTTTGTGATCTCATTCGCTAGTTTCAATGAAGTGTTTCAATTCACTCCAAAATCATCTCAAGCAAACTATTTTTTTGCAAAAAACAGAAGACGTTCGGGAAAAAATTGCCGCCTTTGGGGGGAAAAAAACCAAAAAACACGCACCAACGACCCCAAAAAACAAACCATCATGCAAAAAACAAACAAAATAGAACCAAGCAGGCGAGCAGCGATGAGTTCACAAAAAACCGAAAGCAGCAGCAGCAGCAGCCTCTAAATCCTGGAGGGCTCTTAAAAAGCATCTTTAGCTTAAACATTTTAAATTACGCTGCCATAAACTCACACTTTTTGGTCCATCCAAAGACGATAGATTCCATATTTCAGCCTCATCATAAAGCTGCAGCCCGGTGCCAGCGCCCAGCCGTAATTTGAAGTGCCACAGTCCAGACTGATATAAATTTAACAAGTCTCAAGGCCACTCACCCAATTCTTTCATTTTTTTTTTTTTTCAGTTTCCAGACCTTGTTTTATTTCTATAACTCACCAAGGCTACGCTGAGGCCGAGGGCAGAGGGGAGAAGCCGAGCGTGAAGCCGAGCGTCTCCTGGGCGGCTTGGCGCGAGCGTAATGGTGGTAATTAGCTGATCAAACGGATTGACAGCGGACCAGACGCATGCTGTGGGTGGGCTCTGATAACCCACACCATTAGTCATGTGGTTTCTGCACGGAGGAATTTGCAGAGATAGTGAGATCCGCCGGAGAAGAAGACATAAACGTGGCGAGGACGGCTTTTTAAATCACGCCTCATGCTGCTCGTGCACAACCTCTTTCTGGTGAACCTCCAAACTAGATGCTTGTGAGCGGCCGTGGAAACCGGCTGGGCGGACCTGGAAGCCGGTTGGTTAAACTTGGAGAAGAGAGCAATAACAAACCTCTCTCTCTTTTTTTTTTTTTTTTTTAACGAACTCGCCACCGTAGCAGAGCAGCGATGCAGCCGGATCGCTTTTATAGGTGTGGCCGGACCGAGAACATTACTCACGCCGGGTGGCACGGAAACCGATATCTCCCTCGTTTTACTTCAGCGTGGGAAAACTGCTGCAGGCTTAATAGCCACTTATTTTGGTCGCTTTTATAGTTACGACGGCAAAACCCAGTTACATACAGTCGAAACCAGAAGTTTACATCCACTGTATAAAAATACATTAAACCTGTTTTTTTTTTTTTCACCGTCTGACATTAAATCAGACTAAACTTCTCCTGTTTTAGGTCAGTTAGGATTACTAAAATTATTTCTATTTGCTAAAAGCTAGAATAACGAGAGAGAGAATTTTTTATTGCTATCTTCAAAGATGATGATGTCATGGCTTAGGAAGCTTTTGATTGGTTAATTGGCAGCATTTGAGTTAATTGGAGGTGAAATACATCCACAGGTGGGCCTCCAATTAAGTCAAATGTTGTCAATTAACCAATCAGAGGCTTCCAAAGCTATGACATCATCATCTGAGCTTTCCCAAATAGTTTGATCTTAGTGGATGTAAACTTCTAGTAATAAAAAACATTCTCTCTCTCGTTATTCTGGCTTTTAGCAAATAGAAATAATTTTAGTAATCCTAACTGACCTAAAGCAGGAGAAGTTTAGTCTGATTTAATGTCAGATGGTGAGAAAAAAAAGGTTTTATGTCTGTTTACACTAAAAGAAACCTTTAAACCGATGATGGACGAGAACACTAGAACATAAAGTTGACATTTTTTGGCCGAGCCGTCCGTCTCCAGCAGTTCAACTCACACGAAACGGTTTAAAAGTCAATCTGAAGTGTTTTCCAAGTCCGTTATTGACCAGCTTTATGCTCCAGCATCCATGTTTGGTTGGTATGTTTGTGAATTAAGCATATTCGGTGTTTTTTCTTCAATATTTGAGCCGTTTGTTTGCGTAAGTTTGGCAACAATCACAACAAAAATGCACGTTTTCTCGTCTATTTCGTCCATGTTTTATCTATTTGACGTCACGCATTCGAGAAATTTGCTTCAGAAATTACACTTAATGGAAATTTAACTGCAGCTTTGAATTTTTAGAGTTGAACCTCAACAAACAGCACATGTACGGTGTGGTTTTTCTGTTATCGACTGGATAGAAGAGCTCCAGTCCACGAGGGGTGCAGTGTGAGCGAACACAGAAACGTCCTTGAACACCTGAGCACGACCAGACGCCGGCCTGCCAGCCGAACCAGGCCCCGCCGCCGCCGCTAGTTAAAGAAAACCAGGCTCCGGCTTATACAAGCGAGCGGCCTCAGATCAGCAGCGAAGTTCTGCCTCCCACCGCATCGCGCTCTGCAGGATGAAAGTCCCGCCTCCACGCGTTTCATCTTCCCCGCTAGCCGCCACGTCCCACATCCTCCTAACGACATTTACGACCTGATTGATGGGACGATGGCCAGGCTGCTGCCGTTTGATCCGAGGAGGCCCACCCTGGACGCTCGCTGGTGAAACACCGTCCAACGAGGGGCGACGAACCACACGCCTGGAAACGCTGCGACACGACTTCCGGTTCCTTCGTGCCATTTCCCCAAAAACGCATATTTGCTCACGCGGATGCACTTTTTGAGCCGTGAATGCTAAAATGTTCAATGTAGCACGGTGCAAACAAACACACAATGCAAACAGATGGCCGGAAGCCAAACGGCGTGTTTGTGAAGTTATAAGACGAAGCTGCAGATGAGGACAGAAAACAGAGAGACGGGAAAAAGAAAGAGGCTCATTTGTTTCCAGTTCATTATCCGACGCGGTCGAGCTCAGAGATTTTCTGACGAACTTTCGACCTCACACAAAGAGTTTGCACAGAAACAGACAATAATGACGCTGAATGTGGCGGGCGGTGAAGATTTCTGATGGAAAACAACACGAAGCCGCCTCGGAAACCTGCAATTATTCTACAGAAATTGCTGACTTATTAGTGGCAGAAACTGGTTGGGGGGAAAAAAAAGTGCATTTTTACATTTATGAGCTGAGTTTCACCGTCCAAAATGAACATTGTTGACATCAAGAACGACCTTTTGATATCTCAGATTGTTCAGTAATGTTTAAAGTTAACATTCAAGCTCATTGATTTTTATACGCGTTTCTACAAACTTTTGCCTCACAAACTTGTTTTTTTTTCGTGGAAACTCTAAAAATCAAACGCTGAAACAGCACTTTCAGCGTTTCGGTTCAAGCAAAACGTACTTAAAGTGATTTAAACGTCAACTTTTGGTGCTTTCCTTGTTCCTTATTTGCCACGTTTGGGATGCAGCGTGCGGTTTCTTTTTTTTCTTCAAAAATTCTAATAAAATTGAAATATTTGAACACTGGTTGCAACTTATCTGAAATTAACTCGTCTTCATCTTAACTTATTCTATCGCGTCTCAATTTATTTGATCTCATCTTGTCCTAACTTCTTTTATCCTTATCTCTTTTTAACTTCATCTTGAATTATTTGATCTTATTTTATCTTAAATTATTTTTTTCCAATCTTAAATTATTTTATATTGGCTTATTCTTTTTTTTCAGTCTAACTTATTTTTCTTAACTTATTTTATCTTTTTTTTTTTTGTCTTATATTATCTTAAAATAATTCATATTTTTTTCATCCAAACTTATTTTAGCTCATCTTATTCTAACGCAACTTATTTTTTTTTGTATCTTAACTGACTTGATCTAATCTTAAATCGACTTATTTTTCTTTTCTTAACTTTTTTTGATCTTAACTAATTTTATCTTAATTTATCTTAACTCGACTTATTTTATCTTAACTTAAATTGACTTTTTTCTCATTTTAACTTATCGTAACTCAACTTATTTCATCTTAACTGATCTTAACTCGACTTATTTTATCTTAACTTAACTTATTTTGTCTTAATTTATTTTTATCTTAACTTAAATTGACTTTTTTCTCATTTTAACTTATCTTAACTCGACTTATTTTATCTCAACTTATCTTATTTGAACTTAACCACACATATTTGCATTTAATACCCAGTCTAACTATAAAACATTAAAACACTTTGCTGTATTCTTCATATTCTGCACATTTCTGATTGTCAACAAACTCCACGACACAAAAAAACAAACAACAAAACAAAACCAATCCAACTAAAAACTCTGTTTTCCTGTTGAGCCACGCCGTCGCACATGTTCCTTAATTACCGTGAACACACATGTTGCCGTTTATTTTCAGTCCGTCCCACACAAAGTGCAGTAAATACTCGCCGGGGCTCCGAATGCACAAAGCAGCCCCCGATAAACGCACTGTTTACCCCGTTTGACTGAAATCTGAGGAAAGGACCTGCCTTTTATTAAATCGAACTATAAATATTTGACCCCCTTTTTTTTTTTTAAAGGCTAATTGGGTTAGTGCCACGGAGTGTGTGTGTGTGTGTGTGTGTGTGTTTTAGCCATTCTTGTGAGAGATTTATGGAGAACAAAGAATATAATAAAGAATACAGTAAAACAGCAGCCGTGGCCTTTGATGCCGGATTAAACAGATGTCTCTCTGGCTGCTTCTGTCCACATTTCAACGACGGCGGCGGTGCGTTAAAAAAAAAAAAAGGTGGAAAACCAACCTATTGACAAGAGCTAAAGGTAGCGGCTAACATAGCAGCTCATTAATGCTAACCGGGTCTGGAAATAGAAAAAAGGCCCCCCAAAAAAGAAGACCAACCCCCCCTCTGCAACCAAAATAAAAAAAAGAAGTTAAAAGTAGGGGTGCGGCTGGAGAGCTGACATCCACAAACACAAATCAAAATGCCACAAGGGGGAAAATGAATGAGTCTGGTCTTCAACCGCCGCATGATGGGGCCTGGCTTGTGCATGACAGCTGCAAATAAGCGGCTGAGGAGCATCGGCGAAGTGCGGCGGTCAGCTGCCAGGTCGGAGCTGTGTGCTTTCTCTGCTAATGCATTCGATCTCCCGTTCGGGCCTGTCAGAGAGGAGGGGGAAAATAAATAAATAAAAAAAAAACCTGCTCACTTTAGCGAGCTAGCAGGCCGGCCACACAGAAGTGGCTCTATGTCCCCGTCTGGTGCCGCTCTGTTTGCCAGGAAACCGTTCGGCTAACTGCCCCCCATCACGCTCCTCCGAGCCCCCCGGCAAACGACCCCGGAGCGTCGGGGGAGCGGCTGATCAATGAGCTGTGGACGGGGTGGCAGCAGACGGACGGTGAGCTCGGCCCGTGATGCTCTGACGGGGACCGGTCGGGATGATGAAGCCAAACGTCGCCGTCGCTCCTCTCTGAGGTTGTTACGGGACGCAGGAGTGATGGTTCGAGCTCAGCTGTTGAAATACTGCTGCGACAAATCACCCTGATCGCTCTGTAAAAAGCCCATTTAACTGTGGTGGTTTATTGTTATCTTGAGTTTCCTTGTTTTGTTAAATGATGAATATCTTGTAAAATCACAGAAAAAGTATTGATTCACACGTTAGTCAAAAAAATAGATGATAGCTGTAAAAGTCTACATCAGAAATCTTTTTAAAATGTTTAAATGTTAAAGCACACTACTTTTCTAATTTAAATCAACAAAAAATCAGATTATTTTGCGGATATTTGTCGTTACTTCAAAGAAAAAATGTCCAGAAACTGCTATTTAATTTAAAATAAAAAAAAAAGATTTGTTTTATTTTTTTTAAATGTTTGACCATGAAATCACTCTATTTTCACTATATTTAAATCAGCTCTAAATGTATTGTTTTTTGTTTTTTTTACAGACATTTGCCAGCATTTGAAAGAAACTGTATCATAAGGAATTAGATAAATCATGTTATTTTATTTATTATGTTACAGCTTTACGATGTTTTGTTAATTACAGATAATAGCCACTAAAATCACCTCAAAACAATATTCATTTACAAGCAAACCCTAAAAAAATCGGCCAACGCTGTCATTTTTACAAATGATAATTTGTTCTTTTGCAATGTTTGACTGTAAAATTACAATATTTTTACTGTATTTAAATCAGCAAAAAAAATCCTTATTTTGCAGTTATTAGAAAAAAGCGCATATATTAAAGATTAACATGAATTATATTAGATGCTGTTTTATTTATTTTTCATGTTTTTTAAGTACATGTTATATTTAGTAAAATCAACAAAAAAATATTAAAATTTATTTTAGTTTAAAAAACACATCAAAAATCTTTTTATTTATTTATTTTTTTAAGAAATAGTAATTTATTCTTTTACAATGTGCAGTAATAAAATTACATTTTTTAAAAAATTATTTATTCATTTTACTGCATTTAAATCCATTTAAAAAAAACATCATTTTGAAAGAAACATTATGTATAATGATTGGAAAATGGTAAATTATTTTTTACCTGTTATTTTACAGATTTTCCCTGTTTTGTTAAATTACAGATAACATGTAAAAAAGCTGCAAAAAAAGTATGAATTTACACACAATTTAAAAAAAAAAAAAATGAAAGTGCGAATGTAAAATTACAACATTTTACTAGATTTAAATTAGCTAAAAAATCTCATTATTGTTCAGACATTTGCTGTTATTTTTTTTTTACAGTTTTAATTTCATTTGTCATTCCACTGTTGTTAGCCTCTTATTTCTGTTGCCCTCGCTGCCTCATGGTCACTCTTTTTGTCGACCAGGTTACCGGAGCAGCGATCTGAGCTGCTGTTTGTGGGTTTTCTGTCCGACATGCTGCAGCACACGTCGCTCTGAGTGCCGGCAGCGCCCAGAACTAAATGTTCGAAAGTGTGTTTACGGTCCGGCGCAGTCGATGCTGACTGAGCTCGCTGCCACAAGTGCAACAAGTGTTTTGGATGTAAGAGCGGAAGTGCAATCAATCGGTGGAAACATCCGGCGAAAGTGCAGAATGGCATGCAGCGCTGCAGCCTGCAGCCCTCAGACGGCCTCGGCTGCATCATACCAACACTCGATAATGATCACATTTAATTGTCCGACTATCCAGTCATCACCTCCTGCCCTCCACTACGAAGCTGTTCTTCTAGGTTTGGTTCTGTTTTATGTTTTCGTTGCACAGTTTTTGCATCTTCCACACATTTCATACACATCCTACACGACCGACCTTACAGACCTTCATCCTCCGTGAGGTTTAATTCTCCAGCTTGTTTTGTAAATCACTTTGTCTGATTCTAGTAAATTGTGGTCCTGCGAGCCACGTTGCGAGTCAGAACAACAAATTCAGTTTCAAAGCTCTCTGATAAAAAGATATTCAGTGATTTGCGGGCTGCAGTTAAAGTCCGTCTTGCTGAACTTTCTTCTGACTGAACGTTGGTGTTGGCAGTCGAACAAGCGCTCAGATGTTGCTCTCGTGTAAAACTATTAATAGTTTTATGCAACTGAGCAAAAACACGATAAATACAAAGTCTGGCATTCAGTTTTTTTGCTTAAAAGTGAAGCGTGAAAGAACGGAAATTTAAATAATGTCGTTCTTTGTTTCTGAGGGGGGGTTCCTCAATAACACATCAAAAAGAACCAATAACAGGACAGCTTGATGAGCAGTATCTGTAAGTCTTAAGTCACCCTTTATGTGAGGCATTAGTTTATGTCAAAAGTGTTTGTTTTTGCAAAGTTTTGGTGCCAATTGTGTGGCTTGTAACCCACTGAAAATGAATTTCAACCTACTGTGACCACTTATTATCACTGTATCGCCTTTTATTCTCAAGCAATTTCATTTATAGTATTTTCAAAGGCCATAACGTGGTAATAATTTCCAGTACAGAGGAAAAATAAGTCACAAAAATCATGATTACTTATGTCAGTGTTCACATGCGTCTGTAATCAAATGATTTTGTAGCTAAATTTTTTTACCCTGTCATGAGCAGGTGGCGCTATAATCTACGTTAGCTGTAATAAACAGAGTAGAAGAAGCCAGAAACAAAACCAGATAAAAAAATTCTCAAAGAAGAAGAAAAAAATAGAAAAAAATAATTTGGCTTTGGCGTGACGTGAAAAAACTGCAGTTCCTGGAATGGCCACTAGAGGCTGGTTTCAAAAACGAGTCAACTCCCCATTGAGCCTCATGTTAAAATGTTCCAACTTTAAAGCAGAAATAAACACGTTTACAGACATTTAAAGGCAAAAAACCCCCCAAAAAACAAATAGCAGATTACTCGTGAGCTAAATGTTCGCTACATCAGAACTTATTTGAAGAATATTTATGTGCCTAAACTTCAAAAAAGTCAAAATATTTGCAAAATTAGGCCATTCTATTTACTTATTTTTGCTGTTTTCATTAATGTTTCTAATAAAACTGCGCATAAAACTATGAACAATAGTTTGGCATTGACGTGACGTTCAAAAACTGCAGTTCCTCGAATGGCCACTAGAGGCTGGTTTCAAAAACGAGTCAACTCCCATCGACTCTCATGTTAAAATGTTCCAACTTTACAGCAGAAATAAACACATTTACAGGCTGGTATGAAAACAGTTCTGGCCTCTGCAGCTAATTTAAGTAATCATGACGACTGTACAAGGGGTTTGGGGTTTGTTTTCAACTGGGCAGGTTGTTGTTATTCTTTCACGTCATGATGTTCGAAGGTGAAGAAAACAAAACAGGTCATGTGAGCTAAATGTTGGCTACACCAGAGCTATTTTGAAAAAGGCTTATGCACCTAAACTTCGAAAAAAGTCAAAATATATGCAAAATTGGGGAGGATTCTTGCTGTTTGCATTAACATTTCTAATGAAGCTGGAGTGTGCAGAAGCGTCGACCTGGTGGCTTCTACCTTTCAGTGCTTCACAGGCGAGTGTGTGTTCTGCACCGTCATGTGAAAAAGGAGGACAGACGAGCGGGTGGCGGTAACGCTATGTGCTGCCCTTCTCCACACTTGCGCCGCGAGTGAGCGTGACGAGGGAGGCGAGCGAGCGCCGCTCTAAAGCAAACTAATGGTCGCTGCCCGAAAACAAAGCAACCCTCTGCAAGGAACCTGTTAAAGCGAGCGAATAGAGCGCTCCTCTGTGAACGTGAAGAATGCACTTCTGTTCCCAGGAAACCCTCGGGCGGACCGACTCCTACCTTGAAGCTTACCTGTCGTGCTTTTCCAAAAACAAACCCCTCCGAACCCGCTAATGTTGTCTTTAAAGTCAAGTCGATTCTTCCCCCGGATTAAAAAAACGACACAACAGGTGTGTCCTGTTTGCTTTTTTTTATTTATTCTATCTAACATCAGGGCTTTGTGTTACAGAATACACCTGCGGGGAGAGAGAGAGACGTTTGCCGCTTCAGTAGTCCGACAAACTTTTAAGACTTTCAGGGGGGAAAAAAGTACTGTAATCATTACACACAGCAGCCGCCGCCGGGACACAAAGAACACATAAGGTCAGGCGAGTCTGCAGCAGGGTGTACACGTGAATTAAGCCACCTGTGGAGCTGCCTGCAGGAGATGGAAAAGTACAAAAGCTCAGGGAATATATATGTATAATGGGCTCCGGCTATAATGCATTTTGTCCTATACGGCGGTTCACTGAGTGCACACACTCCCAACAACAGCAGAGATAACAAACCAAGGGCCCTGATGTCACATGCCGGTAATCGCCGTCTTCTCAGTACAGCCATACCAGTAATTTCCTATA
This sequence comes from Stegastes partitus, assembly GCF_000690725.1. Classification (NCBI taxonomy): domain Eukaryota; kingdom Metazoa; phylum Chordata; class Actinopteri; family Pomacentridae; genus Stegastes; species Stegastes partitus. The sequence goes on from NW_007578700.1 coordinate 177,091, forward strand.
CATTTGGAGGAGGAGGAGGAGGAGGAGGGGGGTGCATTTGGGTAATTTGCTTCATATTCAGCTGCAGCTTTTCGACGCGAGAAAGTAGAAGAGATGCTGCTGAAGCTAATAGATTTTTTTAATCAAGCAGAAAATGTGCAGTGTTCAGGCTGCGCAGAGCCTGGAGGCTGCGTTCACACAAGACGAGCCGCGCTGCCAAAAAAACATATTAGCGCTTTATTTCATTTAAAGGCCACAACTGTTTCTTGTTTTACCTCGTTACCGCGCACGCAGGAGTGAAACGAGCAGCATTTCCACCTTGAAACTGCAGCGTGTTTCAGACAAAGCAAACCTAAAGAACCAATTCAGTCAACCTGGAGCTATTCCTCTTTGTATTCTAATCCAAAGGGGATTATTGTCATGTCAAATAAATGAATCCAAACATGTAATTTTGATGCAAGCAGATGAGATTTAAAGGGTTAACCGGACAAATGCTGTTCCAGACATTTTAATCCATGCAGATAGAATATATACATATACAGTAAAGGTTAAATAAGGCACATTGCATTGGATTAATCCACTACAAACTGAACCGTACATCCCCTGTTTGTTCTTGTACATACCAGCAGCTAGCTCAGGGATGACCCATAATAACCGACCCAACCGGGAAGTTTTGATTGGTTCGTTGAAAAAAAACAACCTCAAACTCCTAAAGCAGAGGCAACACAACAGCTCGACTACATTTAAAATTAGAAATACATACATCAAGCAGGAAAATTCAAAGTTTGGGATCATTTCGAGGGTAAAAAAATGAGGAAGCTAATGTGCAGTTCCTCGAACGGCCACTAGAGGCTGCGAGCCGACTCCCATTGACTCTCATGTTAAAATGTCCGACTTTACAGCAGAAATAAACACATTTACAGCCTGGTATTAAAAGCAGTTTTGGTCTCTACAGTTAATTTAGCTGTTCATGACGACTTTGCAAGAGTTTGTGTAAATTGTATTAAGGCTTAAAGTTCTGCGTAATTAAGTTTGCAGCTGCTTTGAGTTAACGTTGGGTCCCGCCTTAATTCCACCCACGCTCCATTTCTTTGCTTATTTTGTTTAGATTTAGCTGAAAGAAAGCCTAAATTAACTATATATTCCAGATTTAAGAGTATTTATGCTGATTGGATAGGTGCAGTGAAATGCAAAGCCACAAACAATAAGACGCGATGAAGAAAACGGGTAGAAATTGTGACGCTTGGGAAGTTTTCTCTGACAATTTCACACTCGTAATTGCTTTTCCGGGTCCCGTTGAGACTCATTTAGTGAGTTTACGTCTTAAAAAAATCTACATTTTAAAGCTCAACATGACAGTTGTGTAGCGCTCTGTAATGTAGGACAGTCACATTCTTCCTCAGCCCCAGAATCATTGAAATGTGCATTTAGGTAATTTAGTCGCGGCTTCACATGGGATTTCAAACCTGCACAACTTTTTAACCTGCTCGCCCCGCTTCGTCCTACTTTCTTTAGTTGTTCTTTATTACTAAAATGACCTGACGTGAGTGAAAAAGACCCAGATTGGCCAAAGGAAAGGGAGCCAAGAGGAGTTGCAGAAGTCTAGTTTCCTGAGAAATTACAACAAGCTGAAAGGAATTTTTGGGGAAAAAAAAAAAAGCTTACCACAGCTTTAAATTCATAAACGTGCAACATCTGGTCGACGAGTGAAACGGACAGACGGTCCCCGCAGACCAGGACATGATATGAAAAAAAAAGGCTATTGTTTTGTGTAAAGACTTGAGGCTCGGATTTGGACTGTGATTGAAACTCGGCTGATGTGAAAGTCAGTGAGTCGCTGCGATGAGGAATAGGATGAGCTGGAAGACGGATTAGTCGTACTTGGGCTACTGTGCTGCAGATTAATTCACTGCGTTGGACCTACAATGCCGCCTCGATTAACTTTACTTTGTTCTGATGTATGTCAGAGGAGGAGCTGGGTGAAATGTCACCGCTTCTGCAACATCTGGCTTTTATTTTTATTTATTTATTTTATTTTTTCCCCCTCTCGTCTGACGTTATTGATTCGCTCCGCCTCTCATTTGTTATCATTTTCTCACCCTGCTGGTATTAGTTTAACATTATCAGCATTTTTAAAGATAAGTCCGGTTTATCGTATTTCAGCGTTATAAGGTTAATTATTAAGACCCGGGAATGCACTAAAACAGAAGTCTGACAGAAAATAAAAGGCGCTCGGTCATGCAACAAGGTCGTCAGAAAGATGAAGCTAAAGAGTCTAACAGAAGGAAAACAAAGATCAACAGAATCCGACTTCTTAAAGACCAGAATCTGAAGCTTGACAACAGCTTTGCACGTTTTCCAGCACATGTCGTCCACAAATCACAGGACATCTCACACAAGGGGGCTTCAGTAAGTCAAACTCAACCCCGACAACGTCACATTTTCTTATTTCCACTCCGGTTACGTCTTCGCTTTTGTCCAAACAGCAACGATTTTCTAATAAGAGCCGCTCTGTTCCAGCGCACGCCGCCAACAGACAGATTATACATCACTTTACTTTTCCAATTTCACCTCTGCTGTTGACATGACCGCCTCTCGGGCCGCAGACGACGAGCGCTCGCCCGAAACGTGCACGCTCGCCGAGGGTTTCGCACGCATGTGTGCGAGCACGCACCGCGGCGGCGGCGGCGGCGGCGGCGGCGGCGGCGGCGGCTATGTCAGCGGCTATGCCCGTAGCAGCAGGTGAGATTTATGAGGTGTTAAGAATGCTCGCCTGTAGCCCAGTGATGGGAAACTGATCCCACCTCCTCGTCTCCCGGTGCCCCCGCCTAACACCCCGCCTGTCTCCTACTTAAAGACACACAAGCGCTCCCGTGAACACATGTGCACATGCAGCGCCGCCCACACATGCACGCTCATCAACCCCTGAACCTTAAAGTGTGAGTCTGCACCGCCCCGGCTCTCAAACACTCACTTCCTGGGGCTCGGCACACCTTCTAAAATGTCCCGCTCGCCCCGTTCAACAACTTTCCTCGTCCCCCCACCCCGGCTAAAATTTTCTCCTCCTTCGCGCATATTTTGAAGCCGCCATGACAGAAAAGGGCCGCCTGGAAAAAGGTCACCGCCGCAGCCACTGACAAGGAGGCACGTTTTACAGCTTTTACAAGCGTCATGAATCACCGAGGCATCTCGCTTTACAGTATGACATTGAAGACGCTCCCTTTGCTGACCGAAAGTGTAGAGTTACATTTCATGTGGCAGTTGCTCAGTGTTCTGTAGCTCGAGCGAGGCCAGTAAACGTAGATCCTTAATGCAGACATATTCACCGCAACACAAAGACTCCAACACGTCTTTGTGCAGGATGACAAAGTTGGTTCATCATTTTACAAAACCTCGAATCGACACGTTTCCCCATGTTGAATGTATCTCGCTCCTCTAATCTCTTCTGCCTTTGTTTTATCGATCAAATACATGTAACTTTGCTCTCGTATTGCTCTAATTTGTTCCCATACTGCTGCAGTTTAGCCAAAATATTCCCCAAATATTTGACATGTGACCGTTGGCTGCAGCTAAATGAGTCATAGCTTCCAATTTTTCATTTTTTACAGTATCTGGTCAGTGCGAACAATTTATTTTTTGGTGAATTTCTACATGAAACATACAGAATAAAGTGATTTTTAGCTTAAATTTGTTTAATTTTCCCAAATCGAGCTGCACAGCACACACGCTCAGCTCAATCACAAACAGAAAGCTCAAAAACATGTCGGTTTTTCAGCTTCTGGCTCTGATTAAGGGTCTAATTTTGACGATTTTCAAAACATTTAAGACGCCTTTTGAACCTGCAAGTTGGTTTTTGCCACTTGACCCGACGAGGCCCATTAACTTGTGATGAATGTTGGTGAAGCCACGTCCCGTCTTTTTGGTTAATATTACATAAACGTAGACAGACAAGGTGTCAAATCAATAATCCAGATAAGCGACGACATCTCCAGGTGGTTTTTATGTAGCTTAAACTCTTGGCAGCAGACTGATGAGTATCACAGGTGAAGTGAAGGCGTCTCAGGTTGAGGCTACTTTTAGTCGGACCGGGTCGCTCACCTCTCTGACTTCGCCGGGGTCAACGGTCGACACCCACGGCGACACGACCAGCTACCACGCAGGTAAATATTTACAGCAACCTCGCTGGTGTCGGGCAGTCATCGTCATGGCAACAACCAAGAACGAGCCGCTCATTTTGCTCGTAGGGAACACCGATGTGATACCCGAACAGGCCTGTCGCCCCGCCGCCCCACGTGCACGACCACGACTACCCGGCCGCCTCCCCCTCATCGGTTGGCTCCTCTCAAAGCCATTCCCGGCGAACATCTGTCCGAGCCGCTCCGGAGGGTTACTGCGTCTCACGGCGTCCGAGCGGCATTACGAGCCTCCGCTGCCTCCCTAATGCTGCAGGGACTTAGAGCGGGATTAAAGCGCAATTATGTGCTTCCCCTGTACGGCCCAGCTGTGGGAGGAGAGTTTGTACTGAAGAAGATGTTTTGTGCAAAGTCACACAAACAGAATTTAAATTTTAACTCAGTTTCTTTCGAGCTGCGTGGTGCTGCCATCACAAGGTTAATAAAATGGTCAGTTTTCAGATTTCAGATGTAAAAAAACACGTCTCGCTTGTTGCTTGTTGATCTGCTATTTCAGGGTATTTTCACTGCATTTACTTTAAGGTTCTTATCTCGGTCTTATAATCACAAGCTGTATGTTGTTTTTTTGTTTTATTTTAAATGCTATCCAGATTTCATACATTAGCCTGTACATTTTAACAAAAGAAAAACCTTTCACATTATGAATTCATTATGTTTTTGCGCGCATCTCACCAAAAATGCTCCCTTTGGATGCTATTATTTGAGGAAATATATGCTAACTCAGAATTTCACTCACTAAATTTTCCAAAAACTATTATAATTTTGCTTTTTTCACCCCCAAAACAGTCAAAATCTTCCATCAATGTAAAAGATAAAACTCAATTTTTCATATTAGTCTTTGCACTTTGAGTAAAATACCATTTTGCATCATGAGTTTATTAAGTTTTTGCATTTATCTCACCCAAAATATGCTTCTTTCGGATGTCATCTTTTGAGGAAATGACTTATTTCATGAGCTAAAGTGTCCAAAAATTATTATTATTTTGATTTTTTCCCCCCAGAGCAGTCAAGATCTTCCACCATTTTATAGGATAAAACTACAGTTTTTAATATTTGTCTTTGCATTTCAAGTTAAATACCATTTTGCGTCATGAATTTATTACGTTTTTGCATGTCTCTCACCAGAAATGCTTCTTTCGGACGTTATCTTTTGAGGAAATACGTGCTAATTGGAAATAACATGAACTAAAGTGTCCAAAAATTATTATTATTTTGTTTTTTCCCCCCAGAACAGTCAAGATCTTCCACCATTTCATAGGATAAAACTATATTTTTTAATATTCGTCTTTGCATTTTGAGTTAAATTCCATTTTGCATAATAAGTTTATTAAGTTCTGCATGTGTCTCACCCTTAAATGTTGGCAGATATCTGTTCATTAACGTTCAGGGAAGTTTGTCTGGATTCTGGCAGCATCAGCACCACGACGGTGGGACACTGCATTATGTAGGAAATGAGGAAAAATATGTGCTAATTGGCAATAACTCGTTATTTTATTCACATACCTGCAGAGGTGGCAAAGCAGGAAAACATCTGCCCTTCTCACCCCTCCACTCTTTCTTGTGATATAATAACAAAACATTGTTTTGTTTTTTTCAGTCAAGATCTTCCGACGTTATGTTATAAAAATGCAAATTTTTATTATTAGGAAAACAACATTTCTCACATTTTTTGCGTGTATCTCACTATGAAATGCTGAACAGTTCAGATATCTGCTCACAAATGTTCAGGGGAGATTTTCTGGAATCTGCTATGACTTAGAAAATGGGGGGAAAATATGTGCTAATTGGAAATAACTCATTATTTTATTGGCAGAGGTGGCAAATATTTGCCCCTCTCAGCGCGCCGCTCTGTCTTGTGATGTGATATCAACACATCATTGAGCCACACAGACGTATCTAGATATTCGCATATCGAGTATTTTAAACAACAGCTACGGGTGTGTAAACGGACTACGATCTCGTTTGGTGTTAATTTGAAATTTAAAATAATTTCTACTCACCGAAACTTCGCCACACGGACAAGCAACTATCGTCATGCGGTTTGATTGGATATGTGCTGCCCGTCGCTGCGATAAACACTCAGAGTGTTTCAGACAAGATGCAAATTTGGATGCAAAGTGCATCCGTCTGGCTTTAAGGAGTTAAAACCTTCAAAGGTGTGAGACTGAAGTGTCAAAAACAAATGACCTGCATCGGATCAGTGGCGAAAGTAGTGCGCAATGTGCTGCTGCTGCTGCTGAAAGTCAGAGCGAACGACACGGAATTAAAAAGCACTCCTTCAGGCATTCCAGTCACTTCCAGCACGGTGGCTTAATGAAGACATCTGCATGCGTTTAGTCGTTTCCGTCGTTGTGCCGAGACACAGTTCGCAGAGAGGGATGATGCCTGCACTCAGCGTGGAGGGTAAATAAATCATCACACAGGCGGGATGCGAAAACAAATGTCAAATCTCTCCGGCCCCTCATCCCTCTGACAAATGAATATTCTAACAGGAACGATCTACAGCCATCAGTCAGCCCGCGCCGACTCGTTAATATTCGGTTACGTAACGTCAGCCGTCTTTATTGTGACGTGGCGTCGAGCGCTTGTTGGTGCAAGATTCCTGATTTGGCTCGAGATGTGAAAAAAAAAAAAAGAAAGTTCTAGTTCAATATTAGCACATCGGAGCCGAGCACAGATAATTAGCAGAGTCGACTGTCCTCGGGCAACGTGCGAAAAGTTGTCAGAGCAAATCAACGAAAGCTCCTGAAAACAGCGCTCCCATTGCAGCGCTAGGAAAACCCTCCAACGAGTCCAGACTTCTACAGACACGACGTGGAGTCGCAGCTGGAAAGACGATACGTTGAAGCGAGCAGATGAGTGAAACAGACAAAACTTCAATCTCACGCTTCATTTTTCTGCAACAAGGAGCTCATAATAATGTTCACCTGTGAGTAATGTCTGCAGATGGTTCTCCCAGGATGCATGCAAGAGCAAAAAATCTCCACGAGTTTATGCTGGGGCGGCCTGTATTTCATTTATTTAAGTAAACCCAACAGCTGCATTCATGCTAAACTGGTTACCAGCTTCCCAAGTCGACCAGGACTTCTGAATCTGTTCACCTGAACGTGGCGTAAATTCCACACTGTCTACAACAACAACTGTGTACTCCACTAAATTTGCTGCTTAGATCCAGTAGAATAAGACAGTTTCCTCCCTATTCATATAAAAAATTCAAGCCAGTATATAGGCTTAAAGCAGATCTTATGAGGTCAACAACTACGGGGCTCTAGTGCTTTATCAGTCTCTGTTTCAGGACTGTATCGCGCCACACAAAGGCCTATAGAAAACGAAATTGCTCGGAGTCGACAGGAAAAAATAACACATAAAGGACGACTGGAGTTCCCTCCGCCGAGAATCCATATTTCTCACATTTGTGCTCGTCGAGGAAAGAAAAAGGTTAACTATAAAAACTCCTTCCCTCCCGAGAGACGCTCTCACTATCCAGCTCCGCGGGATCCACGCCAAGAGGATTGATCGGTCAGTAGGAGGCGCTTTCATACGCATTGATCTGTTATCTCGAGCGTAACCTGCTACAGAATTGGCTAGCAGCGTGAGTTAGGGAACCTTCGTTACAGACCTGAAAAACCCAGAGTTAAACCACGAATCCTGCGTCACAGTACAGACCTCTGGATTTAAACGTACAGTAACGGGGGGGGCAGTGGAAACACACTGGGAACACAATGTTAAGTTAAACAACAGGAAACGGCTTCTGCTGGACGTGTAAATACACAAATACAGAGTGCTGTTGATTTCCATGTGGCGAGTCTATCTAATAGTACGTGTTTTAGCTCCGTTTTTGGTCTCAACCAGCTTCTGAAGGTAACATCTACAGAGCAGTTTGTGTAAACTGGGTTGTTTTTTGTTTTACAGCTGCATGTTGTGGCAGCCGTTAGCCGTGTTTCCATATAATGGTCAAACCAAATTGGAACAAACACTTAAAAAGATGCAGAAAATGTATTAAAGGAAATGCTAATCAGGCTTGTTTTACAATAACCAGTTTGGAGCAAGTAAACTAGGCAGCTAAGTTGGAGGTAAACGCTGCATTAGCTGTAATAAACACAGTAAAAGAAACTAAACCAGCTGTTTGCCAACCATCAAAAATCCTTAAAAAGAAGAAAAAACAAGCACATTTTAAAACAATCACTTAACCGAAAGTCGGCAGCTTTATCAATGTGCAGTTGGTTATTTATTAGAACTAATAAGGTACACTGGATGATCTTCTACATGCTGATAAAGCTACTTCTAACCATGGACACGCAGATAAATACCACTAGGCTCTCAGCTACAGACAGCCTGTTGTCATTAACCACCACAGAAGACTTTGTCATGGTGCACGTTGCTAATTAAACTCCCAAAAATGCTCTCTGCTTGCAAACAGGTGTAGTCTGAGCATTAAACTGTAAGAGGCTCCACCTGGTGGAACAACCAGGTACTACAGCTGATCTTCATCTTCTGCCTTAGCAGTTAATGTCGTCTTAAATTATTAATCATTTCGTTAATAAATCCCTAAAACTGCTATTATATAGGGCAGAAAAAATAGCTTTCAATCGGGCAAGGTGCAGCTATTCTTTCAGCTGACATCGGAAACATGATGTAAATTACTATTATTAAAAAAAAAAAGCATTTTCATCCCCAATGATGCACCTTCAGTGAGCATAAACACAGCTAATAGTAAAAGTGAGCCACATAAAGGTGAGAGGAAGTCGTGTAGGATCATCACTACAAGCGATCCTGGTTCCAATTATTTTCACATTGTTGGACACACTGTTAATTAGCGAGTAAATGAGCAGGAAACTTTAAACGTTTCCAAACAGGACTTTGGAAAGTGAGAGGAGCACGGCCCTCCGTTCCTCAGTGGAAACTACCTCCTTGTAGTCGGCCCGGCAGAGAGCGAGCGAGCGTCCACGAGGGCGTATGTGCTGTGTGACAGATCACTGTTACGATTAGATAATGGATTTCTATACGAGCAGCGCCGACAACAACCCAGCGCTCTTTTTTTCTTTTTTTTTTTCTGTGATAAACTGGCTTTTATTAAACATGTGAGAGAAGACGGGGAGGAACCTACCGGTCATACTGTATGTGTGGTGTGTGCGGTTAATGATTTCCCCAGGCCTCCTGCGTGGTGGCGTAGCCCGCCTTGTCTCCGCCCTGGAAGGAATAAAACAGAGGATTGTTAGGGCGGCTGTGAGACAGAGGGTGGAGGAAGGAGGAAGGGAGGGATATAGCGTATAGAAAACAAACAAGGCCATACAGTACAAAGGCCAGCAGCCCCTCCTTCCCCTGAAATCCCCTCTGTCCTCATTCCTCAAGCTCACTCCTCTCTCGCTCCTCTGTCCTCCGTTGACTCCTTTCCCTTCGTCTTTTCCTCCCTTCTCACTTTACTTTTTTTGTTCCCTTTTTACCCCTCCGCTGCTCACGTTTGTCACATTGCGTCCACCTTTTGTCGTTTCTGCTTCTACCTTCTGACTTTAGCTCCCATTTGTTTGTCTTTCTTTTTTTTTTTTAGTTCCTCCCTACGGAGTCTCGGCCTGTTTACCTCGGACATGAAAGCCAGACATTTATGTGTCGCAGTCATGCACTGGTGTCCTCATGCAGCCTCCGGTTCTGATGCAGGTGCAGACTGAAGCGTGCAGCTCAGGTTGCACATGCAAACAGATGAATGCTAAGCTAGCTGTGCTAAATTGCCAAATATCAGTAAAGTTAAAGGCATAGTTTAACATTTTTGGTTGCTTTTCCAATAATAACATGAAAACACCAACATCATTGTTATGTTTTTATGAAGTGGTTAGCTTAGCTTAGCATAGCCTGCGCTCTATAAAGCAATTTAAGTGACCTTAGCTTAAAAACAAGATAAAACTACTGATTTTGACTTGGACACATTATTTTTGATGGGCTGTGCTGACGCGATAGCGCCGTTAGCTGCATCAACTTCACACTGTGTGCATTAATTGATTTAAAACTGAAGAAATTAGCTTGATAACTTCATTTTTCTTCTAGATTTCACGTCTCCCCCCTTTATTTTAACATCCTTTGATTGTAGAGAAAAGGCAAATTCTCTTAACTCAAGGTAGGTTGAACATAATTTCATCAGAAGTCGTCAAAACGATTGATGCAAATGGTTGCGTTTATCTGTTTTGCTGTTGTTGTTGAGTCCAAACACTATTTTTTTTTAGACTGGAAGCATAAGGACAGAGCTTGTCTTCAGTAAATAAAAAACGAAGGAACTATTTTAAAATAGCGGTCGTAGCCAATGCGCCACAATGAGCCAGTGTTTGTGAGGAAATCTGCTTCCTCTCCCTGCAGGCATATAGACGGCATGAAAACCCCCTTTAAAAAAAAAAAAAGGAATCTCATATAAGAACACAGCTGACAAAACGAGGGACACAGCTGCAAATACAAGTCATGAATCGTCCACAAAGTAGAGATGCACAAAGCAAAATATAATTCATCTCACTCATACCCAACAATCAGTCGACAATCAATTCTACGGAAAGCCCGTCTTCAACAAAAAAGACGTTCTAAAGACGCAAACCGAAGCAGCAAACACGTCCGACTTTGCAAAACATTTCGCCGACTGACACGGCGACGTCAAACATCGAGAATATGAGATAGATGATAAAAGTGCGACAAGCCCTCAAATATACGTCAAACAAGTGCGATTGCTTTTATGGCAAAGTTCTTCTGAAATTCAGCAAGACAACTGTTTTAACCTTTTAGCTAACAGACTTAGAAATCATCCATCCATCATCTATACACCGCTTAATCCTCACTAGGGTCATGGAGGGCTGGAGTCTATCCCAGCTGACTCAGGGTGAAGGCAGGTTCACCTGGACAGGTCACCAGTCTATCACAGGGCTACACTTAGAGACAGACAACCAAGCACACTCACATTCACACCTACGGACAATTTACAATCAACAATTAACCTCAACATGTTTTTTTTGGACTGTGTGGGAGGAAGCCGGAGAACCCGTAGAGAACCCACGCTGCACGGGGAAAACATGCAAACTCCACGCAGAAGGATCCCGGTGCCAACAACTTAGAAATCAGGCGTTAACAAATTTGCAAAATAACAACAACAGACGTAAATAAGCAACTAAATTCATGCAGAAAGAGTGAAAGCCGGGAATTAAATTGCGCAACCGAAGTCCTGCTGCACTTTTAAAATCAGAATCAACTTTATAAGTTTGAACACACAAACACGGAATTTGCCTCCGGTGAGTCTTAGCTCTCTGCGTACAGTAATCAGAAGAAAACAAAAAGTACTAAAATAAGAACAAGGTAAAAGTTGAAGAGCAGAGAAATAAACTAGAACAACAAAAACAAGAGCTATCCATGAATAAACAGCAGCGTCTACAGTCTGCATAAACAGGTGTTGTGACGTGTGAAGGTAGGTATACTTTCCTTCCACATCCTGCGCTGCCTTAAACGGCGTCGTAAAAGCTTTTTATTTTACTTTTTTAAAAATGTAATGCAAAAAAAATCTCTGAAAACTTTAAGGTCCATGTTCTGGCTTTTCGTTATGACTTTACTTCTCCTGACGTTGACGGTTTCGCACACCTATCGTTATCAGTATGTTTAGACAGGACGCGTATCAGGGTAAGGATTTGGGTATTTTCACAATTAAATTGAGTTCTTTCCACCATGTAGCCCATAAATGAACTAGAAAGTAAAAACCCTTTTATACAGGGTCTTTAGCTGTAGCGCAGGACGCCCAGTACAGTCAGTAAACGCAGGTTTCAACACCGTTAAGCCGTTTTATATACATTCTTACTGCTTTGTTTTTATATACACATTTGCGCTCTTATTTCCATTTTTCACACAAACGCTCGCCAGGAATTTTAAAACAGCAGCATCTTAATTAACGAGCAGATTTTACAGGCTAAGCCCACTGTTACATTTCACATTATCTGGTCTAATTATTGTAAAGAAAACACCCTCGTCACCTTTCCGAAAACAGCTACAAGACCACAGAGGGTTGGCGGGAGGAGGAAAAATTGAGCAGAGTTCAGCTTTTATGCTAAAGAGAAACGATTCAGTTTAACGATAATCATCTGCTTCTGCACACCTTTGGGCTTCAGCTGCTCCTTAACGCGAAAACAAAAAGCCGATTGTGGCTCCGCAGCACATGTCCGTTACGCTTTATTACCACCGACTACTCGAGTAAACAGCGCACCAGTGACAGAATGTGAACGAGCTTGTGTCTGGATAAAAAAAAAAAAGAGAACAGAGATGAAAGGAAGAGACAGAAAATGTGAAGGAATCCGTGAAAATGAGAAAGAGAAAGGACGGGAAAACACGCCTCCGTCCGAAAGAGCCTTTAGAGGTTAAGGGAAAAAGGAAGCCGTTAAGCTTTTTACAGCCCCTTTGGACGGGAAATGCCAGAGGAAATGCATTTATGTGTGTGTGTTCCTATATGCTGATGGGAGTTTGTTGTCAAATTAGGAAGTGTCACTAGATTTTTCTAAAAACAGGAAATCCTGTCTGCTTATTTACCCGTTAACAGCTCCTTAATTTGACATAAAACCCCCAAAAATCAACCCACATACGAGTTTTTTTTTTTCTTCTGAGCCGCCAAATGTGATCGAAAGTTCTGGGAAAAGTTTGATGAAATAAAAAAAAACGTATTAGCCATAAACGACTTCTCAGTTTGACAAATACCTCCTGGGTCAGGGTCCGTCTAATACGTTTCTCTCTGCAGAGTTTTCCACCGAGGAGAAACTCCATATGCTGCGGAAGATCAATTGCTGTTTCCAAGGTCAAGAACAAACTTTCACAATCAATTTTCTCCAGTGATAATTCAGGAGAAAAAAAAAGTCCACGACGAAACGCAGCGGCTCTCTAATGCAGCCCCGATGACATGTGTGGCTTCGCGTGGAAGGGGGAATTCCTGCCTCGGCCTGGATGCAAAGAATCAATTTCCCCCCCTAGCAGTAGAAAAGCTGCAAGGACGGATGGATAGTTTGAGGTGCAAAGAAGGAGCCTCTAAACATGACTAATTTTGCTAATGGATGAGGGCCGCGGAGGTCATCTGTGGAGTTTACACAAAGGATTTCTGAGGCTCGCAATCAAGACAGTGGATTAACGGCGAGGCGGGGAGATGGATTGTGTCTGTTTGGGGAAAAAAAAAAAAAAAGAGCATTGAAAGAATATACGCCGTGGAGACACCGGATCAACACGCCGAAGACAACATGCTAAGAAGGGAGGTCAAGCGTTTAGCCTCGGCGCTGACAATCTGCGACGGAGCGGCCGAGGATGATAGACGGCAAAAACAGAAGCAAAAAAAAAAGAGTCAAGTGGCCGGGTGTCTGTACAAGAGGACGAGCTTCAAAGCGCTTCATTTTGCTAACTCGGAGCAATGCTATCGCCGCTGCCAGCGAAGCCTTTTCACCATCTTGCCGACATGAATAGCTCCTTTTGTCGCGGAGGAATTCCACTGGCAAGTCTCTAATTAGCTGCAGGGCTCTTCCCCTGCAGGCCTGTGTGGGCAAAGAGAAGACGAGGAGGGAGGCAGCTCGGCGGGAAGGAAAAGGGACGAGGCGACAAACGATGCTCTCCAGACTGGTGATATTAAAAGGAACTTCTGAGTTAGTTTTTTCCAGGCAGGATCGTGACAGGTGGTTAACCAGCGCTGGGTTGTCGGGCACTCAGCACCGTCGCCCAGCTGGTACCGGCTCGGCAGGAGTGGCTGACCTACAAAAACACAACCACCACTCTGGCTGTCAGCGGCTCAGCGTCGGCGAAATGCTAATTCACGGGTAAGAGGATGCTGGTTGATGAAGAGCATCCTGACGTCGGGTTATCTCGAGCTGAAAACCGGAATTATGAACCTGGAGGCTGACGAAGGCGGTGGACGAGCTTTTTAAAAATCTCTAAATTACACCACTCATCTCAGAAAGAAACTGCAAAAACAGAAAAAAACTCAGATTTCCAATTTTCTCACAGCCCTTGAACTGCTCGTGTTTGACGTGTGGCTCTGTTTGGAAAATTAACCAAATCTGAGCTTAAGAAATCCTGATAATTCGCCAAAATCTGTGCATTCTACGCGCCTTGGTTAAAAATTCGCCAAAAATAAACAGTTTGCTCGAATCAGATTCTGCCAAAACCAAAAAATTCTACACTTCTCAATGCAACGGTGAAGCCTTCAGCGGGTCAGGTGTGAAAAACAGTCACGTGACAAAAATTCAGGGAGTTTTCGACTGAACTGCAGGCAGTGTTTGCTAAGCGAAGATACGACTACTCGATAGATAAAATATCTAGAGGATGTAGAGCCACTGCTTTCTTTTTTCTTCTTCTTTACAGTATTGGTAGCACCTGTAAGCACTCAGGACTATTAAATAAAATGTAAAATAAACAATCCAAGAAATTCAACTTTCGTTTTTCATTCTTCTTGAGTTTTTTTTTAAATGATTTAAGACACTATAACGGTGTCATACTGGACAAAAGGTAATTGGAAGTTCTCTCTACTTCCAGGCTTCTGTTTCCATAAAGGTGCACATTGAGTAAAAAATGTGACAGGACCAAATTTTAAAAAAAAACGTACACAAGGGAGTAGAACTGAAGACATCTGCTGCTTCGACCACACCTCTCAGAGTTGTATCACCAGCGATGCCTTCAGGCGTCTCCTACATCCCTGATGTTCTGTAGAATATGACGGGAATGTGCGTTTGTCTTGAGTGTGTTCTGCAGCGTACGTGTGAAGCTCTGCTGATGGGCGTCCTGTTGGGTTTCAGTCGCGTGAGTGTGGCATTCGATCACATGCTCGTGCTATATTTGCACCGACTGAACAGCTATCTCATATAGAGCATCTAAGCCGAGCCGGCCGCAGTGTCATACAATATGGTTCAGTGTGTCTGGACCGTGTGCTCGGCCTGCGCTGACCCGTAGAACCAACTGGGTCCTCCCACTGGAGATTACACTTTAAAATAACAACAACAGCAAAAAAAAAAAACCCCCGACTTGTGCAAACATAAACACAGCAACACCTACAGAGAAGAAGAAAAAGCACCCCACGCCGAGGCTTTGAGGAAGTTCAGGAGGTGCACATGCATCAACAATGAAGCAACAGCCGGCATCTTCCTATTTCCTCTTAACAAAGCAACCGCAGGTCCCTCGAGTAAACAGCGAGGCCACGAGGTTACGCGGGCTAATGCGCAGAGAAATAAATAAAGACGTGTAGCGCTGCGATGTGAAAGGAAAGTGATGATTACACACGCCGACCGCATTTTTTAAAAAAAACTCTGCAAAATCTGCAAAGAGGTAGAGCAGGAAGTGTTGGAGGCGTTTGGTGCATTTCAAGTTCCATAAAGCAGCGTCCTGACAGGAACATCCAGTTATCTCATTGGTCTACATTATCGTCCCTACCAGCCTGGACGTTTGCCAGAAAGTCCAAAACGGGGAGCAGCTCTGATTGGACGATTGGTGAGTCTTGTGCTCACCGTGACGGATTCGTTTGATGTGTCTCTGACAGACAGAGACTCTGCAGCCTGCCCTGGAAGTTCAC
>NW_007578700.1:193955-197640 GCF_000690725.1 Stegastes partitus
CCTGCAGCTAATTAGCCTTTAAGCTGACAGCCGGTTTTTGACGCCTCCGCAAATAATTCGGCCGTCTCCTTTTGCAAAAAGAAGCTGCAGTTTATCAAAGTTAAAGATTTCTGCAACTCAATCCCCACCGATGTGAAGCAAATAACACGATACGAAGCCGACAAGGCTGTGAAAATAACAGCAAACATCTGTCAATTCATACTATTAATGCTAAATTAAATTCAATAAAACAGTGTCACTTCACGGTCAGACATTTAAAAAGAAAATAAAATTGTAAAAATAGATGTTTTTCTTCCAGTCAACATGTAAATTAATTCTAGTTCCTGAGCTTTTACTAGATATCATCTGGTAGTTAACAAAACAGTGTAAAAAATATTAATAAAAAAACAAAAACAAAAACAGGATTAATAAGATTTTTTTTAAATTGATTTTTTTTAAATACCAGCAAATACCTGCAAAATAGTCTTTTTTTGCTGACCTGAATAAAGTAAAAATAGCATAATTTTACGGTAAATATGACAGCTTTGTCCAGTATTTAAACATGTAAATAAATACTTTTTATTAGTGATTTTACTAGATATTTTCTGGAATTTAACAAAACTGGAAAAAAAAAAAAAAAAAATAACATTTAAAATTCTTTGTATATTTATATCTTTAGTTAATACATTTAAACTTTTTTGGGTTTTTTCTCAAATAACTGCAAGTATGTAAATTAATGCTTAATATATTTATTTTTGGTCACAAGTAAAAAGGGAATAATTCCAGATTTTTGGAGGTGGAATTTATGTAAAGTTTTGGATTGATTTTTATTTGTTAGTTTTTTCCCCAATTAACATGTCAATTAAATCTCCTTCTTAAATCTTCCTACTAGCAAATATCTGTCAAATAACGATTTGTTTTTTTGCAGACTTAAAAAATTGTAAAAATAAAAATAAAAAATTCTTTTAAAAAAGTATGATTTTACAGTAAAACATTGTAAAAGAATAACTTGTTATTATTGTTAAGTTGTTTATTTTTAGTTATTTTCACAGTTTTGGCCTGTTCTTCAATGTGTACATTAGAAAGTTGAGGTTTTTTTGTTTGTTTTGTAAAACAACTTAAAATGATTTATTATTTAGATTTCTTCCAAACAGCAGCAAAACTTTGTAAAATGACACATTATGGACATAATTCAACCTGTTTTCTTTTATTGAACGACCTTCCAGTGCCTTCACTCGTCACTTAACACACACACAAGTCGCTGGTCTGTGTGTGTTTGTTTATCATCGCTGGATCTGAGACATTGTTGTGGTTTGTTTGTGGGAAGAAAGTCTGAATCAATGAGCAGCGACTTGATATGAACCAGATCCACACAGCGGCGCTTCACTTTTTAATCCCACGCCTTCCCACCTTCATCCCATCTCGTCCTCTCCACTGCGCTTAACTAGTAAATTCAATTGAACATCTAACGTGCTCTCTTTTTCTTTTTTTTCTGTTTTTATCTTTATTGGAACGCAACAAAATGCAGTCAACCCACACAAACCAATGGCACGAAGGCAAAATGCCATCGAACAATCGCAGTGATTTCACAGCGCCGGTGCCAGCAGCCTGAGGGATCGCAAACTCGTCTGGCGAGAGAATCCAACTATTAATTGTTATGAGGAGTCACAGTGGTGTGTAATTATGTAGCGCCATGTGTGCCAGCGTGCACGCAAATATGCGCCTTTTACATGTTTTAAATGTTAAAACAAAACGACTGATCGTGAACCCTGCTGGCAAAATTTCACAGCTGATTTAGGAACAAACTGATGATTTACAGTAAAGAACAAAGTGAAAGTAATTAAAACCAAAATATATGCATCTATGTGAGCATCTCACGTGTTTTAAATGATCTAAAAATGACTCAGCACCAACCTGGATGTCTGTCTTTGCAGGTAAAATTCAAGAAAACTGTATTTATAGTTGAGAATCTGGTTTAACTTCTGACTTTTTGGCAAACAAAACCAAAATAAACCCAAATATACACTTATGTGTGCATGTTCTATGGTTTAAATGCACGACAACAAATCACTACTAACAATTCTGTCAATTTTTTGCAGGCAAAATTGAAGAAAAATCCATTTATAGTTAGGAATATAATGAAACTTCTGACATTTTGGCAACCAAAACCAAGTAAAAGCCAAATATATGGCTACGTGTGCATTTTCTATAGTTTAAATGCTTAAAAAATAAAATAATTGCTCGCCTTTCTGTTGAGTTTTTACATTTAAAACTTAAGAAGACTATGATAACATCAATCTACGGTTAGAAAAAGCCAAAATACACCCAAATATACATTCATGATTGCATGTTAATGGTTTAAATGGACAACGATGGATGATAACTGACGATTCTGTTCATGTTTTGCAGGCAAAATTCAAGAAAATTGTATTTACACTTAAGAATGCGGTGCAACTTCTGACATTTTGGCAACCAAAACCAAATAAAATCCAAATATACATTTATGTGTGCATTTTTTATGTTTTAAATGCTTAAAAAATAATCATTGCTCGCCTTTCTGTCGAGTTTTTGCATTTAAAACTTAAGNGGCAAATATGTGTAAATCAATGCTTGATTATTGCTGTTAGTTATTTTTACAACATTATAAATGTCAATATATAACTTTGCAATAGAATCAATTAATATTTGTAAAAATACAGATTTTTTTGACAGTTTAATAGTTTTTTTTTCCCACTTTTTTTAACGAGGTATTATTTTTAATTTAACCAAACTGCAAAAAAACTTTTTTTTAATTATTATTAGTTGTTTATTTATTTATTGCTAATCTAAATACAGTAAAAATCTTTGGATTTTACTGTCAAATTTCCCAAAATAATAAATGTAAATTAATACTATTTTCTGAAACTTTAAAAGATATTTTTTTGAATCTTTAATATATATACTTTGTTTTTTTTTTTTTTTTTTGCTATTTTAATTATAATAAAAATGCAGTGACTTCTAATGCTGCTAAACGTTTACAGTGCAGTTACAGCAAATTTTTCCGACTATTTGTTGGTAACAACAGTCATTAGTCGGCACAAATCAAAAGCCGACAGCTTCTTCTCACAACACAACTCGAGCTGTGAGCCCTCGGACCAGACAAGTGATCCTGACTCAGGCTACAAGGCCTGTTTTGTACTGATCCGAGCGGCCCCCCGCTTCCTCCCAGTGTCTCGGGAAGAAAAAAGCCAAAGTGAAAGCACCAGCAGTATGAGCTCACCAAATAAAACAGCCACAGTGGGCTGGAGGAAGTCTAAAACAGAAGCAGAGGACGGGCTTCCCACTTCAGAGGACGTTCAACTGAAAACATCTTGAGGGTGAATTCTGTCAGTGGGCCCCAAGTTCACCACGACGGCCCCCTCTCTGGTGGCGAAGGCTTTGAACCGCCGCGCCGGGAGGACCGGGGGGGAATTCAGCGGCCTGTCAGGGCCGTGAATGATGGTGGATGGAACAGATCGGGCCTCACCGCTGCGCCTCCGGGGGGGAAAAGATCTTCTGGGCAGACGGAGGCGAAGCTCGGCGGGCGATAAAGAGCTCAACGTCCAGGGGAGTCCGGAGTCGTCTTCACTGTCAACAGAGGTGTCATCTGAACACACAAAAGCCCAAATTACACCTGCAGCTAATTAGCCTTTAAGCTGACAGCCGGTTTTTGACGCCTCCGCAAATA
>NW_007578700.1:200490-203275 GCF_000690725.1 Stegastes partitus
TTTAAATGCTTAAAAAATAATCATTGCTCGCCTTTCTGTCGAGTTTTTGCATTTAAAACTTAAGAAAACTATGATAACATCAATGTATGGTTAGAAAAAGAGCGTAACGTCCTAAGTTTGGCAACCGAACCCAACATCAACAACAAATATACGTCCATGTGTCCATTTTTTATGCTTTTAGTTATTTAAAACGACTCATCACGAGCGTTAATGTCACGTTTCTGCAGGCAAAATTTAAGAAAACTCTGTTTACAGTTAAAAATACAGTGGCAAAGAAAACCCAAATATACGTTTAATGATGACAGCTGAGAGCGATTACGGACTGAGTTTAAACTTAATGAGGGGAAATATCTTCACGACCGCACCTTATATGGCGTCATAAATAACAATTAACTCAACGTACATAAAGCACGAGGCATCGTGTTTGTTTGTGATGCAGAAGCAGAGCTCAACAGCAGAAGCTATAGAGGAACTTCTACACCTTCTGCATGGAGGCCTTCCTGATTCACTCACAACCTGCTGCAGCTTCGCTTTGCTGCTCGACACAAACAAAGTCACGTGGTTCTGGTTTTGTCTGAGCGATCCACGAGAGGAGTCGCTGTGACAGAGCATCATTTACTCTGATTTAAGGCTTCTGGAGTTAAAAAAAAAACTTTATTTACTAGAGAGTGAGTTTGTTTCCATGCCGGCTGAGCTCATGAGGAACAGGTTGCAAGAAGAAAACCTCGGAAACAGTTGAGCTGCAGGAAGGATGACGGCGTCGGTACAGCAGAAACGGGCGTTTTAATCACTTTTTATCACTTAGACGTCCTTGGATTTGCTCCACTTGCTGCTAAATTGACTTGCAAAGCTCGACTTCTCTTTAAATCATTTTTTAAAATCCTTCAATGAAACCACATCACACGTGAAGACCTACGTGACCAAAAACAGTTTGTCTGTTTGTCGCCACCACAACCGATGAGTTTGACCGTTTAAATCGACGCCTCAGAGCTTCGTGTGACGTCACATCTGAACGTCGTGGGATGCTTTTTTTCCAGCAGTTGCACCACATGAGAAGAGAGAAATCACTGAGGCGGAAACTTCTCACCTCGTCAAAGACACCGATTAGACGCAGCTACCAAAGAAGGTTCTAAACACAAACGCCCCCGACATGAAAAGTCAGATATATTCTCAAGTTTTCATCCCAGGAGCTGCACAGACACAGACACAGAGCAGGTGGGGTATTAGAAGAGTCGCTGCCCGACATAACCGTCCACTCATGAGGAAGTTTGCAAAAAAAAAAAAAGCACTTTTGTTTTTCTTCTGGAGGATCACAGACCAAAGACAAGAGGATGAGAGACGCCGGCTGAGACGACAGAACAACAGTGTGGTGAACGCTGCCGCCATGAACAAGACGACCGCAAGTGTCGCAACAAGAATGATTTTCACGAAGCAGTGATTGGGAAAGTCAGCTCGGTTGGCAGTGACGGCACAAAGGAACCGATTTTAATATTTACATGTGTGTTTGTGTCCCTTAACGTTTAGGTTCAGATGAAGTGCAGGTCTGGTTTATGTTATTACAGAGTTATTACTGTGTTATTACTGTGTTATTATGAGTCATTACTAAGCTGGAAGTTTGTGATTTAATCTGTTTATATATATATTAACAGATTCTTCTTCTTTTTTTTTATTTGAATTGAACCAGGCTGACCACAAACTTCCTCTATTTTTTTTCATATGTGTTGCAGAAAAGCAAAATATGTGTTTTTTTTTTTTATCCGATATCGTGCAGACATGACAAACAAAACTTCAACAGATCCTCTTACTGAACCAGAAACACTTTTTATTGCTTTGGATAGTAGAAGATTAGAAACTAGTGGACTAATGTTGTAGAAAAAGTAAATATAGTCGTCATATGTTTTGTTGAACAAACAATTCTTTCTACTTGTTGAAGCAGAAACACGACAAAACTAAAACTGTGCAGAACTTTCTACCAAACTGTTGTTTTCTTTTGTAAATTTTCTGTCGCTGCGCTTCCACCGCTGCTCAGACTAAACTTTCTGAGTCATTACTAAGCCGCGTGTTCCTGTTTTAATCTGTTTATGTTTATATAAAGAGAGAACATTATGTTTTAGTCTAGTTTTTTTTTCCATTCTAGGTGGACCAGGTCGACCACAAACTTCCTCTATTTCATTCATATTGCCGTATGTGTTGCAGAAAAGCAAAATATGTCAGATTTTCAACAGATCTTCTCACTGAAGCAAAAACTAAAAGCTGCTTTTTGTTTTGCAAAATCCAATTTTCTGTCGCTGCACATCCACTCAGTCAGTTGCTGTTGTTTTTATTTGCAATTACTGTTTTTATCTGTTTATAAAGAGAGACAAAGCTCTATTTTAGTATTTTAGAGAATAAATGATTAAAAACAAGTGGACCAGGCTGAACACAAACTTTTTTATATGTAGCAGAAAAGCAAAATATTTATTTTTTCCAATATTGCATTGATGTAACATGCAGTGCATTCAAGAGATCCTCTTATTAAATCAAATAAACGCTTCTAAAAATCTCCTTTATGGGGAGAAGTTCCTACCAAAGTGTTTTTTTGTTGTAGTTTTTGCTTTAAAAAGTTCAAAAATGTTCTTTTTCTCCACTCTCACTGCTGCTCAAAGTGGACCTCATGAGTAGATAACGAGATAAAATTCCATGTTTTTACTTTTGTTGATTAAAACTAAAACCACAAGCTGTCTGGAAAGTTTTCAAACCGGACTATATGTTGTATAAAACCGAAATATTTCAGTTTTATCCAGCA
>NW_007578700.1:203521-216001 GCF_000690725.1 Stegastes partitus
ACTTTCAACAGTTCCTCTTAATGAAGACAAAAAAGTCTTCTAGAGGCAGAAGTTCCGACCAAATCATTTGTTTTGTTTTGCGAGATCTAAACTTCCGTTGCTTCACCTCCAACGCCGGTCAAACCGGACCTCATTACGGAGGCTTCACTTATCCGACAGGCACCTACGTTTCAGTGTTTGCGGTCCGTAATGCGAGTCAGCGGCGACGCGCACGTAAACGTTTGAATCTGCGATCGCCGCATCTGGAACCGATGCAAAGCCGCTGCCATCGTGCTATTTCAGCCGCTCAAAACTAAACACGTCGCCGGCCCTGACGTGCCTCGGGATGCTGCGACGCAACACGAGGAATCAATCGCAGAGCCGGGCGGAGAGCAGAATCACTCATTCACACGTTCGTCCTTCGGAACCATCTGCACGTCGATCTATTTGGGTCGCGGATGGTGGATGGGCGGGCGCAGCGGCGTGTTGGCGGTGTCACTCCAAGGGCGGCCGTTTTGTCCCGCTGAAAGACCGGGTTCACTATACGAGCAGCCATAAAATTGTCAGCGCTCGGGAAAGGGGATGACTAAAGAGAGACAGGGTGGGGAAGATACAGCAATAAGGACAGATACGAAGAGGGGGGGAAGGAAAAAGAAGGAGAAAGACGGCGGCACACAAGGCCTTGTTGATGAGAGGCTGCACAGCTGGATGGTTCAAGGAGACCGGAGGGGGGCGAAGCCGGAGGTCACGGCGAACAGCGAGCGCACAATGCAGCGGGGCTTGTCAAAAACCAAAATTTACTGTTGGTCAAGCTGCGAATAGCTCCGCTCCGGTGCCCTCGATGCTGGATTTGCATGAAAAAAAAAGAGGGCACGAAAGGAGGTAAAAAAGGAAAACCAGTGTTTGTTTCTACAGCGCATGTTGAGACAAATTACGTTTTCGTTAAGCTGCGACAGTTGAAAAATGACTTATTTAAGTGGCGCGACCGCAGCTGAGGTAATCTGGTTTCAAATTGAATTCGAAGGAGCGTTCCCAGTGCAGTTTTTTGGGGTTTTCCTTCAAACCAAAAAGACACGAGGAAAAAAGGTTTGAGCCATTTATTTTCTCAGGCCGTGTTCTGATGGGCAGGATGCAGTCGGGCTGCATATTTGCACCGCTGACCAAATACCACCACGTCCACAACACTCCCATTCAAGTCGGCTCCAACGCAAACAAGGCCGGACGGGGCTTAAGACAGAGCTCCGGCAGACAATCATGTCATGTTTATGCTGCGTTATACCGGGCCATATATAATGCTATACATTTAAAACACGCCGACCGTGATCCGGCTACACACACACACACACACACACTGCTCCTCAGTGTTCTATACGCCACATATAGCACTTCAAATTTGTGTTTGAAATATGTATATAGAGGACTGTGTTTATCCTCAACACGCTGCAGCTCAAGGATTTCAATTTAACATTTGAGCCCCGCTGTCAAAGCCCAGGCAGTTTCGGAGCATTTTTATTTGTTTTTCTAACACTTTTACACACTGTGGGCTCATTTTTCACTGCAATACGAAGTCCAGCACCTCTTCAGAAGCAGCACAGCCACGGCTACAAGGAGGAGAGAACTCAGAAATGTCGTGTGCGGTTAGAATGCCATAAATCATAAAAATGGAAACAACAACGTGTGCACATTTTCGATTATTTGTTTTCTTGTAAATTGATAAAACACGGACTCAACATGCACGTCTTTTAAGGTTTCCACAGGCGTTATCAATTCAGAGAAACAACACTGTGGCCCTTTATACTATAGATATGTCCTCTGTCTGCTCTGTGTCAACCTACATATGATCGCAGCTCAGAGGATCTTTAGTTTATGACAGAATCTGGTTGTTGATTTTTGGCCTACCAAGTGATGATTTGGATAAAAATCACAATTTCAAGCTTAGATTTTGCACATTTTTTGGGATGAAATCAAAAGTCATGCTTGAAAAGGTCATTGGCTGTCAGAAAAGCTCACAACCTCATGATTTTTCTTGTTTTTACAGCTTCTAGTTCTGATGAAACGCAGAATTTTGATGATATGTTTTATGCAGTCAACAGCATTTCAAAACTGCCAGCAGGTTTGAGGATTTAGAGCATCATGTTGGTGGCACCAAACTAGAGAATTCTTGGCACATTTAGCATTTTCCCCCTTTGTATATACGAGGAAGTCGTCCTTTCTCTTCTACTTAGAGGAGACTTCAAAGCAAAGCTGCTAATGCAACTCCTTGTAAAAGCACATTTCGTGTTTGCACTTTGGTTTCTGCATGAATTAAACAAACAGGACAATAATGAATTAAGCAGTGAGCTTTAGAGGTGTTGACAGGCTGATATTTATTTTGTTTCCTTCAGACAAAGGCAGGCTCGCCACTCCAGTTCCCAGTTTTTATGCTAAGCTACGCTAACAAGCTGTAGTTTCATGCTGGCTGTGCAGACATAAAACTGATCTTCTTGTAGAAGTCTTTGCAGTGAAACACTTTAAAATGTCAGAAAGTGAAGATGGTTGACCAAATATCAGCTTTAAGATCTTTCAAAGGATGCACCATCAGTGTTCAACAACTTGTGAACTCAAGTAATCTGATTGGTTAGATGCAACAGCCAATCAGAGTTGAAGAATGAATGTTTAAGAGAAGTTTTGCGTCAAAGTTTCAAACATCGGCCGTCTAGTTATCGGTCGTTTCTGAGCTGTTTGTCTGCTGCGTCTACAGGTCGTCCACACAGCGCGTTCTCAGGTAAACAAACCCGACTCCCCTCCATTCGTGCGAACCTCTCCATTTGTTTTTGATCCCACAATGAGCTCCACAGACTCCAGGAAGCGAAAAGGAAGGAAGGAGCCCGACAGGTGCACGACAACAGCTGGGCCCGACCAAAGCTCACGACACGCATTAAATCACGCCGAGCCCGGCCCAGAACAGAAGCTATCATCGCCGAGAACCAAATGCGATTAGTGTCCAGTGGTAATCTAGGGCCTATTCATTCCCGCTTAGAGTAGGTGACACATTTGATTCGGAGGATTAGTCCACCTCTGCTCGCGGTGCAGGGGAGGCGAAATCAAAGGGCCCACGTCAGGGGCGCGCCGAGAAAAAGGAAGAGGAAGAAGAAGACGACGGAGTATCAAAGAAACAGAAAAGGAGAGCAGGAGCCGTGAGCCCAACACTCTTCCATAATTAAAGCAGACAGTTCCTTTGTGCAGCCATGTCATTAACATAACCCAGAGCGCTGCAGGGGCCGCGGGTACGCCGAGTTCTTTAGTTAGCGCCTTCAGAACATACATGATGAGAGGCTTGTCTGATTCCGTCGCATGATGAGTTTAACATTCAAAACTTGGCCGGCTGCAATTTCGCGGGTCCCAATTAACCTTTTAAAAAAAGCTCGCATTGATTTAAAACACATGAAAAAAAAAAAAAAACGCCCCTCCCCAAAAAAAACAAGTCCCATCTCGGCATCGACGCCCATAAAGAAGCCACTGGAATTCAGCTGTTAATCTCGCCCGCATATATACATAAACACGCATGGCTCGGGCTGTTTATCAACTCCCCCCTCCATTAAAACTTTTATGGCACAATAGGAGACATTAAGGAGTTGGTGGCGGTGGAGATTCTCCACACAGAGGGACCATGTGACCCGTCACATGTGGCTACGAGCCTCTTATCTACGGCTCTCTATATGTGTCTTGCGCCATCTGCAACCATTTTTTTGCCGCCCAATCTCTTCGAAAAGTTTCCTTCTTTTGCGCCGATGCTCTGTTTACAGTTGCCCTGAGGGTGGGTGGAGAGGAAACTCCTCATGGTGGGTTCAAAGAGCAGCCGTGCATACGAGGGCACCGAGTCAAACTGCTTCCTCGGAGTGTTTTTTTTTATTCATAAAATCCCCACAAAGCTCAATCTCAGGTGTAATATTTCATCATCGCGTGCAATATTTCACTTTCATGTACAACGCTGTCGATGTGATCTCATTCGTCAGGTGCACCTGCTGTTTTATTCTCTCATATTTCAGTATTGTTTTGTACTTATATCTCATTCTACTTTATAGGCACGGCGTTTCTTCTCATTTTGATGTTTCCGAGCCGTATATGGCACAATCAATAAAGCTGTATCTTATCTTTAGTGGTCAAGGTGCCTCAAAAAGTACCAAAAAAACCACCACAGGAGATTGTTCTTGCATTTTTTTCCCAACATAACCTCCTTTAATGTCAATGAGCTTGGTCCAAGACTAACCTCAGGAATCCAGGAACTCCTCGACAGCGTGCACGACCTCGTCATCGATTTAAAAAATGAAGCTTTTTGGATGGAAGTCAGGCAGTTCAGGTCGAGAGAGGAAGGTAAGAGTTTAAAGCCACATGTGGCTGCTTCTGCCACCTGCGCTGTTTCTTCCTTTGATTGCTTCAAACATTTGGGGTTTTGTGGACGGCGATGCAACAGTTATGCAAAGTGGAAGTTTCCAGTTCAGGCTGAGAACTTTTAGAAGTGTCCTCTTATATCACGTTATGTGTGCGCAGCTAAGTAACTGTAAAAAAAAAAAGGAGTCGTGAGCGCACTGAGGCCCACAGACAGCGAAGATAAAACAGCCGAGATAAAACTATTATCTTAAGTACACACACACACACACACACTGAGCCTTAAAACACACAGACCAATAACAGGAAATCTGCACCATCATTTAAATGTCAAGAGGCCGTTAAACTGCTAAATGTTTACCTGTGAGAGGGGGAGAGGAGAGCAGTTAAAAAAGAAAACACCTCGGTTTCAGCTTTGTAGCGCGTTAAATACCGCGAGAGAGGATCACGTGTTGAAATGTTGACCGTCGGAGTTGCATCCATTTTTACATCGCGGCTGTGCGGCAGTGGGATGTATTTTGACAACCCATTGTTGTGTTCTTTATTTGGCTTTGCCCTCTGCACACAACAACGCACAACAGCGGGAGCAGAGGGCAGCTCAAAGTGGCAGGAGAGCTTTCATCGACTCACATGTCTGTTTACAGGACAACACAGCCGACACCGTGGCCTCGAGTCAGTGGAAATAGTGGACACGGCGCGTTGGCAGACTGTAAATCTCTGACCTGAACCAAACCTCACTGTACGTCTAATATTAACCCAACGCCAAGATTAAACTTGGGACACATTATGCGACACATTCAGCAGCTTTACACTGCAGGAGGCTCGAAGTGGGGCAAACGTTTACAGGAAAAACTTTAAGCCTTTCTGGATCCACTGCTGCGAGGAATCTGACATCTTGAACCGCAACGTTAGCACTGAATCACTCAAAACAACAAAAAGTATTAAGGTAATTGCACATTAGTCCACTTCTTGAAGCATGTAGGAAGCAGAACAATGGAGGTTTCTTATGTAAGCCTGCACAAAACTCAAACTAAACTGCATTCACAAACACAATTTGACGGGAAGCGTAATTTTGTTTGGCTGCGTTGGGACGTGAGGAGGGGAGGATGGAGGCACAAACCAGCACCGAGGCCAGTAAAAAAAAGGGGAGTTTCCAACACACTAAGTCGGTTTGTGTGTTAGCGGGACGCCTTTTTTGCATTTGGATGCCGTGTAGTTCCAATAAAATCGCCCTTCCCTCGTCTCCTGTCCTTAACAGTAACCATGCGTCATGTAAATGTAGTAAAATGACACACGGAACGCGTAAAAAGTGCATAAACGACATGCAAAATGTGCACCATAAAGAGTGCTATACATTCCATGATGTCATGTTATAGAACCCAACTCAGTAGCCACATTAGCATTAAGTCGGCTAACTGATAAAGAAAAGGTGACACCAATGGAGCGTTGAAATGTGGTATACATCAACCCAAACCGTGATCCTTTTGTAATCTACCCGAGTAGTTTTGGTGCATAAACTTAACCTGTCTGTGGAGATTGTTAGTCATTCAGGTCAGGGTTATACTCGTAGATTAATCGTAGCAATTACACATTTGTTGTACAATTGTTTACAAAAAAAGGGGGAAAAAAGGAAGATGAAACCACTTCCACACCGAGCCAATAGAACCCAACGAACCCCGTTATGGCAGGGGGAGCACTAACGACTCAGAGGGAGGAGCAACAAACCCCCAATGGTAACCAAACCTCAGGTGTTAATGGCTCCTTTAGGATATACTGTAAGTATCTGGACCTCCCAACTAGTCAGTCAGAGCTGATGAAGCTTCTTGGATGAAACGTCTTCAAGGAACTCAAGCAGTTGCTCCGATTAATCTACGAGCATAAACTTAACCGAACGCCGACTCAAACCCGGACTGAAAAACAGCGACCAAAAGTCAAAACGAGACTCAAGTGAATCTATAATTACGATCCAAGACAGGAGTCGAGTCTCAGGCCGCCTCCACCTCCCTCCACCTCCCTCCACCCTCCCTGCAAACCTCCCAACGTGGACTTTTGTTCCTCTTTCCGAGTGTAAAAATCGCGGCTCCACGGCTATTTACGCCAGGTGATAACGGAGCTCCGTTAAATCGGATGATAGCTCTCCAACTAGAAGCCGTCCTCCCACCCCCCCACCCCCCGGCCCGCAGGTATGGAAGTGATTTGCGATGATAACAGCCATTTAATGAGCTGACAACATCTGAAACGAGTGCAGAGTTTCAGGCCGCTCTCAAGTTCCTGCAGCGGAAAACGGCCTCTTACGGTCACCTGTCAGGAAGATCATTAAAAACCAGATAACGTATGGCACACTATGCATATCGGTGGGGCTCAATAAACCTACATTTTGAAGATAAACATATTTCCTGAAGGAAGGCATCGGTGGCGCAAACCAGACAAAACATTTCCCAGCTCTTCACATTGAAACACAAGATTTCATAGACGGAAAACATTTTTTTTCCTTAACATAAAGGCCGAGAAGTAGGAGCAAAAATGTGTTATTCAAACTGCAGCACACGAATGCTTCATTTCACAGAGTTAGCAGTGGGTTGATACAGATATCACACTGTCACGGCAACCCCACTCGCAGCCTTCGCGAGGCCCTTTCAAGCCTCCTTCCACTTGCGCCGCTTTGTGCTTGTTTTTCTGGGCTCTTATTACTTCGCCGACTTTCCTCCGCGGATTTTTCCATTTTCTCAACATAAAAGTGCACAGCGGAGGTATATAATGTAAATCCTACAAGGTTTTTTTCTGTCTTTCTTTCAGGCTTTTTTTTTTTGCATGTGCCAGCTATGGTCTCTGCAGATACAATTACACACAGAGGCAGAGACGAGGGGAAGGACGGGGACTGAATCAAGCGTGTCGATGAGCCAAGAAAAAAAAAAAAAGAAGAAGAAGTTCCAAGAGCGTCAAAAAGCAACGGCAATGACAGAGACAGTGAGTGAAGTTTGAGTAAGAAAGAGTGAGTGGGAGGCAATAAAAGAGAGAAAGGAAGACTGAAACAGATCATAGGGGGAGCACAAAAAGGTGATTCAAACAAGTCCTGATGTCACTTACAGACGAGGCTTTCTTTCATCCGACTTCTTTAAAAAAAACAAAGTCCCTTGAGTTCAGTATTAATACTCCAACATAAATTAGTCTTAATTGCAGAATCTGAACTCCGAATGGAACCCAGATTGTTAATTTTCTTAGTTTTTTTAAAGAAGAAAAGGAGGAAGCCAGTTCTCGCGGATGACATGTATGATGAACTCTGAAACCAAAGACTCCCGTTGTTATGTCTGTATGGAAATACGAAGCCCCATGTGCAGGCAGAAGACCATTATTTTAGTCCAGCATAAAGACCAGAAGCAGATTAACCCTCGGAGCCCCGTTTTTATTGCTCCTGTCACATGTTTTTACTCACTGTGGGCTTCTCCGCAATATAAAGTCCTGCACCTCGATGGAAACAACACAACCAATGAAGATAAAGGGAAAAAAATGTAAACAAAAACCTGGAATCAAGATGCTTCACCATGCTGGATGTATCTCCCAACTAATTGCTCCTCTGCATACCACTTTCGAGCCATGCTGCATGTATTTTTTATTGCTTTATTTTCCTTTCAGTCCTCTTTAAGTCATTTCTACACTCATCTGTGATCACCGCTGTGTAAACACATCCTCCAATTCAGCCAAATACTTCCAGAATTTCTGTCAGGCTACTGTTGGTGGCAGCTGAATCACTTATAGCTTCTTGGTTGCGACGCAATGTGTAGAATTTTTTGTTTTTTGCAGAATCTGGGTGGAGTAAACAGTTTATTTTTTGTGATTTTTAAAACAAATATAAATTTATTAAACTTGGTTAAGTTTTCCAAAGATGATGAGTTCAATAACTGTTAAAAATCCAACTGTTTTAACAGTTTCTAGCTCTGAAAAGTGGTGCAGTTTTGGTGATTTCTTAATGATAACTACCTTTCAAACCCATCCAGCAGGTTTTGGGGTCAAGAAGGTCAATGAAAACACACGTTACAGCATCAGTGTTGATTGAGCTTTGACTACAAATAGAGGAAGGTGGCAGCATTAGCGAATCAATTCTCTGAGGAACTGGTTTAAAAAAAACAACATCATGATGCAGATAATCAGAAATGCACAATATGGGATCCGATATCGACCCAGCAAACCTAAAAAAACAACCCTCTCAGCTTGCAGGGTGGGGCTTTCTGCATCATTGTTCGTCTTCAGAAACTCTTCTCACGTGTGCGGCTGAATTACTCCGAAGTCAGAGCGGCTCATTGTGCGTCGTACAGTAGTCGTACAGTGTTTTCGCAGAGCTGAAGGTGAGCCGCCGCCGCGAGTGGAGAGAGAGCGAGAGGAGGCAGAGGAAGCGACGGTGTACGGTTACATCTAAGCCATTTTAAGGCAGGAAGGGATTATTTTCATGGAGAAAAAAAAACAACAACTTCTAAATATGCAACTCTGATGCGCAGAGATGAGTTTTTAGGAGGTTTAAATCGATAGCTGCAAACATTTCCTGCTTCGAGCGTCGCAAATGGGATATTTGCTGCCTTTTTTTCTGAGGTTTTATTGGTGACAAAAGACACTTGAGAATCAGCGGCGAGGACGACTAATAAGTAACTGTGAAATGAGGATTCCTTGCAGCCCCGTTGTGCTCTTTCACCCCGTGCAGATAAAGCACATCGGCCGAGGAGCTGACGGAAAAATCATTGCGAGACGGCAGCACAACAGCTCGTCACTGTATAGCTGCACTTTAAGAGCCTTACCAAACACTGGGAACACGTGTCCAGGCTCCACCCCGGTCCATAGATACCATCTTATAACATTTTATGCAGCACGCCCCTCCCAGAAGTCAGAATAAAACAAAAAACCGCTCTGCTTCATGATACACTCTTTGGTTTCACAGCTATGTTATAAAAGCTGAATTCTATAGCAGGACTTAGTGCAGACACACCCTTCGCTGTAGCTCCAGCTTTTTAATGCTGCCCTGCTGTGTACGGTACAGCGTGTGCAGTGTACAGAACATTATGTACTTAACCACGACACTGCACTGCGCTGCAGTCCCGGGCTTATTAATCCTCTCCTCTGTCTTCGGCGGACTCGTATCTCAGATAAGGAGGGTGTCTACCTCGCAGGCCTGTTCGGCTGTGAACCCTGATGTGAGAGTCCTTTGTGCCGAGCAGATCCACGCCGGGACACGGGGAGATCTTCATCAAGCCGAGGCACAGATGTAGGTCGGCGTGAGAGCCGGCTGCACATCAGATGGTGTTACAGCCGACTGTGGCCTTTTTGTGGAGCCTCGCAGTGTTAAACAGGTGGTGGCAGGAGGTAATCTGAAGAGTGATCAAAGTGACAGGCTTCCTTGAGCTCACATAAATTTAGTAATGGGTCCTCTTTGACAACACGGAGGGTGTTTTAAGGGAAGCTCGTGCAGAAGAAAAGCTTTGCAGAGCTTCAGGGGGAAAAGTTTTAGTGGGATTCATTTCAGCATTTTGGGAGAAAAAACACTTGTTTACTGCCTCTCTGTGCGTAAGATGATAGTTTTTAAGAGTTTTTTTTTGCTCGATCCCACATTCATCGGCTGTATTATTGGATATTAGCTCCAGCAGTACCTGTGTGTTCTTTATTTTGGAAAACAAGAAACTACAGCAGAGAAATGCCAAACATATGCTTGAGGTAATTTATATAAAGTGTTTCCAGTGTTTGCGTTGGTATAAAATGTCCATGTTCCAGCCAAACAATTACTGTCAAACGTCTCCTCATTTCACTCCCGGAACAAAAATTCTGGAGCGCACGCTCAACCAGGAAGGTTTTGGCCGCGCACCAGTTGTTGTCCATCAGCTATAGCATGTCAGGACAATCAGTCCAGAAAGGTGGGCAGACTGTGCCGCTTACATTAACCCCCTGAAGCCCAGAAATCACCAGCAGGTTGGAAAGATGTGTTAAAAAATGGCTAAAATTACATTTATCAGAGGATGAAACTTTAAAAACTGTAAGAATTATGAGACTTTCACTGCAAAACCAAACAGAACCGTGCTTGAAATCATGACATTTTGTCACAATCACCTTACTGTACAGGTCTCTAACCATTCTGCAAAAAACTAACGTTAATTGAGCTCCACGGTGCAAAACATGAAGCCATGAATGACTCAACTGTGACAAAGGTGACATGAAGGAAGTTCAGGTACTTTCCAGCTGAACTGGGCTGAACTGCAGGTTGTGTTTACACAGAGCTGATAGGAGACACGTATGGAACTCATTCAAAATGTAAACACGAGACAATCCTGAGCTCTCTCTGCCTCCGGTCATGGTCGTGCTGTTTCCACAGAGGTGCAGGACTTTCTATTGCTGTGAAAATGAGCCCTGAGTGAGTCAAAATGAGCAAAAAAACACCCAGAAGCTGTTCAGATTTCAGAGGGTTGAACATGTGAGCCTTGAGCTTTATTCTGCCGTCTTGCAGCCACAACCTGCAGCTTGTCTTCTGTCTCGGGCCTCCATGTGGCGTCCCCGCTGAGCGTAAACACAGAGGCCCCGAGCGCTTTTGTCCGGTGACGATTCCAATAAAGTTTTTTCAAACAAGATGGCTGTGTTCTCGGTGTTGACGAACAGAGAGAAGGACAGCGTTGCTTTGTGCAGTCAAGCACAGATCATGGCTTTAATATATATATATAAAGATATATCAGGGATCGTAAAAATAAAGAATTTATGCCTCAGGGTTTTTCCTGCTTCGTGGAATTTTATAAGAATTGAGAATAACATCAGCAGTTCCAGTCTGTGTATATTTTACTGTTCATGTTTTTAATTTATTTCCATACTTTTCTGCTCCCAGTCCAGCTAAATATTTATAGAATTTTTGTCACACAACTGTTGGTCACAGCTGAGTCAGTAACGGCTTCACGGTTGCGGTTCGGAGCACAGAATTTTTTGTTTTTGACCGAATCTGTTTAGCGCAAAGAGTTTATTTTTGCTGAATTTTTAAACTAGATATGTAGAATAAAGTGATTTGGATGAGATGTAGCTTCGTTTTAGTAAAGTTTTCCAAAGCAACATCATATCACACACAAGAAAGATAAAATTCAATGATTAATTATGTTTTTACGGTTTGTTTAACTGTTAAATCGTAGTAATTTTGCCTATTTTTAAATATTAATAAAAAAGACAACATGCATTTACAGTCTGAGGTTCAGACTGTTAAATCGTTTAATTACAGTAAAGTTCTTGTTAGAACCAGCACCAAACGAAAATGTTCATTTTTATTAGTTTTGTTAAGTGGGATTCCAGTTTTTATTCATAAAATGACAACAACAAAATGCCGTCTTCTGTCAG
Source organism: Stegastes partitus (assembly GCF_000690725.1). Classification (NCBI taxonomy): domain Eukaryota; kingdom Metazoa; phylum Chordata; class Actinopteri; family Pomacentridae; genus Stegastes; species Stegastes partitus. The sequence continues at coordinate 215,216 of NW_007578700.1, forward strand.
ATAAGGTCTCACAGACACAGATCACGCTCGTATCTCATCATCTTGTTTTTCAACCTGAAATATACGTATTGCTGCTCGTGCGATAGCCTATTTTTAGCTCGTCTCGCACTCGAAGCAACGAGAACGGCTTTCTTTAAGGTCACACATGTTTAAAGATAAAACATAAGAGTGTAAGTGCTGGAAGGCAAACAGCTGAAACTAATATGAGGCTCGACGGTCTGAGGAACCAACACAAGATAACCCGAATATTTCCTGAATCGCTCATTTAACTCTGCAGCAGAAAGGGCAGCGCTGGTGTTTTCGGCTGTTGCTGAGCGTAATTTATCCACCTGTCGGGCACAGAGGTGACTGCAGAGAGTCAGAGGAGGCAGGACGGGACGCCTGCCAGTTGCAGCAGAGGAATTATTACCCCTCACGAAGCCACGTGACCCGCCGTCCTGCCTCCTCTGCTCCGGTGCCGAGGTCACCGGCGATCCATAAACTATTCTGAGAGACGATGGCGCTGCTCAGTGCGGGCTGACCCGAGGGTCGCTCAAATTTGCGGCTAATGATTCCGGTTTTGACAGGAGACGGACGCGGATTCATGGAAAGAGCTTCGACGGCGGCGCGGCCCGCGGTCGGCGACCTCCGGCCGAGCGCTTCAGCACCTCCTCATGAGTGGGCGAGGTCAGGGCCACTCCCCCCGGGAACCACAACAAGTCATGAACGGCACTAGAACCACATGAGAAAGAAGCTTCTCAAGGATGGAGATGGAGACTCGACCAAGATGCTGATTTCTGACAGAAA
>NW_007578700.1:216425-227483 GCF_000690725.1 Stegastes partitus
CCACCCTGCAGACCTAGAAAGTGTCTGTTGTGCAAAATAGCAAAGCTATAAAGCGATGAATCATAAAAAGGAAAAAACAAAAAATTAGTTTCTTTGATTATTTAGTCTCTTTAAAAAAATGACAAAACCTCGAAATAGACATGTGCAACATTTTTCCTAAAGGTGTTACCAATACTGAAAAAAACAACGGAGGCTCTACATCCTGTAGATATTTTTTACTATTTACACTTTTAATTAGTTTCCGTGCTTATCTCCTGTCTGCAGTTCAACCCAGTTCACCTGAACAGTCACTGAATTTTCATCACATCACAGCTGAGTCACTCATAGCGTCACGGTTGTATAAAGGAGTACAGCTTTTTTTCTTTTTCATCAAATCTTGGAAAACCTTTATTCTTGGCATTTTTCTAAATTAAGTGATTTCAAATATAACCTTTGAGTTAAGTTTTATGAAGGAACACAATTAGTCTAATCAGAAAGCTGAACATTTGATGGTTCTTTGTTTCTTTCAATGTTAAATTGTGTGATTTTGGTCATTTTTTAAATAGAAAACATGCCTTTCGGGCCTTCTGGCAGGTTTTTGGGTTCACGAGGGTTCAGCTATTTAACTTCTCGTTTGGCTGCCGTTGTTCTGACAGCGTCTAACGGGCGACAAGATCGACTCTGACAGAAAGCATTTTGTAGTAAAACTGTAAGAAACTGGCACAGGAATCGTTCAAACTTTGCCCCAGTCGTGAAACCCCGCCATTGTCATTCCTCAGATTCCTGTTAAAAATAGGTTGGACGCGTTCGAAACACAAGCTGTTGACAGATCAGATTCTTCAGCGTTTTCAAAAGCAGAATTTGTGAAGTTTTTTTTTTTGCAAAATCAGAGCTGGAAGGAATCAAAACAAACACAGGCAGAGCAAACACACTGCGTAGTAAATACACAGCGTTCCACTTTCACAGCTGCTGGAAGACACTCGGGAGCAAAAAGCTGCAGCTTGATAAATGCACGGCAGCCAAACGATCCCAGCTGATCTGGACTAACTCTGACTTTGTCCTAAGTTCAAGCCAAGTCCCAGCTCGCCGCTCGCCTCTCCTCACTCCAGATAAGACCGAGGAGAGTCTGGCGGGGGAACAGACGGGCATCTGACAGGCAGCCTCGCCGTCCGACCCGCCGCCCTGCCAGACTCTCTTAGCGTCTACATGCACCGCCGCTGGTTTTCTTTCAAGAAGTGGAGCGACGACAAACCTGTCAGCCGCAGCACAGATACTGTACAGTGCAGAAGGTGGAACGGCTGCTGGCCGACCACATCCTGCACAGACGCAAACGCTCGCTACTGTACCACACGTGTGCAACCTCTGGGTGTTTGTGCAGCAGTCGGAGCGCAGAAAACAAGTTTTCCCATGAGCCCGTGGATCGATGTTACCGCCCTGTTATCTTGGGAAAAGTTTTGAACGTTGAGTTTAACCGTCGGAACCCCCAAAACCTGCAGGCGGGAGTTTAAAGGCTCGTCAGAATTACAGCATTTATCAGAGCAAAAAAAAAAATGTGAATGATTTTCAACTTACTGACAGTTCTTGATCAAATCATGTGTGATTTTTTGTTTCATCGGGAAAATTTGCGAAATCTAAGCTGCAAGTTGTGATATTTCATTAAAATCACTTTACATGTCTCTTTACAAGGTATCTTTAAAAAAAAAATCACCAAAAATGCATCATTTATCAGAGAAAGAAACTTTAAAAGCAGAAAAAATCACAAGGTTTTAATCTCACTGACAGTTCTTGATCTAATCATGTGTGACTTTCAGGTTCATCAGGAAAATTAGTCAAATCTGAGCTGAAAATTGTGATATTTCATTAAAATCACACTATTTTACATGTCTACATAAATTATCGTTTTAAATAATCACCAAAATAATAAAATTTATCAGAGAAAGAAACTTTAAAAGCAGAAAAATTCACAAGGCTTTAATCTCACTGACAGTTCTTGATCTAATCATGTGTGACTTTCGTATTCATCAGGAAAATTAGCCAAATCTGAGCTGAAAGTTGTGATATTTCATTAAAAACACATTATTTTACATGTCTTGCTTAAAAACATCAGAAAATATTGTTTTAAATAATCACCAAAATAATAACATTTATCAGAGAAAGAAACTGTAAAAGCAGAAAAAATCATGAGGTTTTCCCCTTTCTGACAGTTCCTGATCTAATCATGTGTGACTTTCAGTTTCATTCAGAAAATTAGCAGAAAATTGTGATATTGCACTAAAATCACTATATTCCACAGATCTCCTGTAAAAAGATCCCAACAATCAGCAGCTTGTTCGAACCGGATTCTGTAAAAAACGAATGATTCTCTGCTCATCTGTGAAGCCATCAGTGGTTCAGCTGTGATCAACAGTCTTTTGACAAAACTTGGTGGAGTCTTCAGATGGACTGGACTGAACTGCAGGCTGTGTTTCCACAGAGCAGGGAAACAAATTCAAAGTGTAAAAAATATCCACAGCATGTAGAGACACTTTCATTTTTTTCCCTGAACTGATAACATCTGTGGACAATGTTGTAAATGTAGGTTTTATCTACTTTGGTAAACGAACAGTAACACGTTTTTTAAATGACTATTGTTTTACTGCACAGACAACATTTCTGCTTCTCTACTTCCATTCATGCTGTTTTTATAAAAGGTTTACATTCGATAGAGTTTAAGTGTGACAGGAGTGAAAAACGCCAACTAACTGCTCGGGGTTCAGAGGATTGAGTTATGGAAAATGGCCCAAGACGGGCCCCTTTACATTCGGTTCCCTTAGTAACTAGAGCTAAACGACTCATAGTGTTACATCGCGTGACCCGTGAAGACCTGTGAAGTTTAACTTTTGCTACCGGTTCGGACGAAAACAAACCACAGTCCCACCATGTACCATCAACTCCACAACAACCGGTGTGCCCGAAAACCATAATTGAGTTTTTGAAAAAGCTGTCCAGCCTCAACAGATCTTGTCCTTTTACAGAAAACGTGATGCCACCGAGGCGGTGCATAATTGATGGCTCAACATATGAGCTACCATGTTTTGGTTGGATCAGGTGTCGCCAGCGGAGACACAATCCTCGCGGAGTAACTGTACGCTCGCCTTTTGTACTTAGAGAACTGGAGAAGTGACAGCTATATGATCTGTGATCAAATCTGTGATAAAGCGGAAACGCTTTCAGGAAGAGAGCCGCTCAGGAGACTTTTACGCTATTGGCTCGGCCGCCTGCATGTGATACGCCAGGCCGACATCTAACAGCGTTTCCTGAAAGGATATCTACAGGTAGAGGAAATAAGCCATCCAGCGCCACTTTCATTGGAGAATAATTTAATAGAAGCAATTAATAAAAGAATATCGCGCTGCCAGATGCAGGACGTTAAAGTGAGTCATGCCTGTAATGCCTTCCAGAGGAGCTGAAATGTTAAAATACAGGCAGTTATTCAAAGACAAAAGTCGACAACCGCAGCAGCCCTGGAGGACATTCTGTGGTAGTTGGCATGAAAACATTCCTGCGAAAATGTGAGGTCGCAAAGACTTCTCCTAACTGCCTGATGCAACAGCTCCTGCTGCATTGTAAGAGGCCTTTGTGCAGCCCGATGATAAGCCTGAACTGCCTTTTTGTTACACTTGATGCATTCAGCCTGACATATTGTTCGTGTTTGCCAATTTATGTTTGCAAGAAGGGTTATGTTGGTTTTGTTTTCGGTCCGGCCAATCAGTGGCAAGCGGCGTATCCACCGCGCTCACAAAAGCAGCTAGTCGGAGCGGCTAATTTAGTGCTTTTCACGACAAGGATTTATTTCTGCGACTTACAGCAACCTGTACGCTTGGTACACTGTAAAAACAAAAACAGTTGTTAAAAAATAAATAAAAAATCAGTCAGTCAGAAAAAAATAAATATGATAAAAAACAGAAAAATTCAGCAATGCTCATACACAGGAAAAAAAATATGAACATATCTGTAAAAATTATGATTAATTATGAATTTAAATATAGATGAAAAAATTAGTTATTTTATGGTCACACATTGTGGAAGATGTTTGTAAAAACAGAGATTTAAAAAAAATTTCACTAATAATTGTGTGTAATTTAACAATTAATCTGTAAAGTACCATTTTTTAAAAAAAAATTTCAAATAATTGCAAACATCTATAAATTAACAATATTTTTGGCCAATAAATCCAATAAAACGTGTAACTTTATGGTGACAAGTTATTTATTTTTTTTATTAATTAATTGATTTTTGTGATTTTATTTGTTATTATCTGTAATTTAACAAAAGGGAAAATCTGTAAAGTACCATTTTTAATTATTTTTTTCAAATAATTGCAAATATCTATAAATTAACAATATTTTTCGCCAACTAAATCCAATAAAAAGTGTAATTTTATAGTGACAAATTACTTATTTTTCTATTATTTAAATGATTTTTTTGTGATTTTACAAGTTATTATTTGTAAATTAACAAAAGGGAAAATCTATAAAACAACAGCGAACTTTATTCCAAAAATTACAGCCATATTCTTAAAAAAACAAACTCATTTTTAACAGCGTGTTTTGCAGCCGACATCTTCACATTTGATATATTTCCTTTAAAACTACCGTTGATCCCACCGGAGCTCGCTGCCTATTCTGCGGCTTTTCCCCAAACGTAATAAAACCAGGCAGCAGAACGATGACGTCTCCGCCGTCGATGCCCGATTCGTCGATTGTTTTCCCCGTTTCGGGGACGCGGCCATCAATCAGCGCTACAACAGAGCGAATAGCTGAATGAATTGGAAATGTGGGTTGTGGTCGGGAGGTCTGGAAAGCGGCTAGCTCGGCGTTTAATGCCCAGAAACAAACACGCTCCCCAAAAAGAAGATCTATAGGGAAACCGGAGCGGAGACGCCAGATCAAACGGGGCGACTTCTAATGTAATAATGATGGGAAAAAATTCGATTCCTAAACAAGTTAGGGGAACGGTCTGCTCCCTGTGTTTTGGCTTCCAGGAGAGACCACAACGGGCTTTTGGACTGGAGTTTACGTTCACCGTAAATTGACTGACAACAGAAGGGGGGACGATGAAAGGATTAGGACGGCTTTGACCGATTGAAACCAGTATCACTTTAATGCAAAACAAAGGATGTGTCTTGACGTCCAAAGTCCTCCGAGGCACAAACTCGGTTCCAAAAACAAGCTTCAATCCCTCAGAATAAATTTGTCTGATGATGCCTTTGTGCAACACTTGACGACGAGACGCCTGCCAGGACGGAGCTCCCGTTGAAAATCATCTCAAGCTTCTTTTTTAAAAATTCATTTCTGGTGCTTACAGGTAAGCGCCATTTTTCCACGACTCCCAACGTGACGGTGACAGCTGGCCGAGATAAAAAAAAGACGACGCATCCGCTCCACACGTGTTCCCCTTCCAGAGAAGCCATCAAACCAGAGGGGGAATCTAAACCAGACCAAATACAATGGACAACCAAAGACGGATGAACCAGGGAGTGGAAGGACGGGGGGGAGGGAGGTGAGGTTGGCGCCGCAGCCAAACTCACTAAATCACCGGACTAATGTGCAGCAGGCTTGTCATCCGAACATCTCACACATGTAGAGGAAGGGAGGAGGGAAAAAGAAAAAACTCAAACGCTATCTTGAGTAACACGCCGAGCCTCTTGTACGCAAAGCCACAAAAACGCCCAAAAGAGAAACTCCTGCTGTCAACAGGGGCTCAGAAGATCCACCGCAGCGCAGACAATCAATTAAATGCAGTTTGTTAATCAGAGCAGACAGACGTATGTTGGAAGCAGAGGGTCAAGAGGAGGTAAAAGAAGCAGACGAGTCATGAGACCGGGATGACGAGGAGGTGAAAGCAATCCTCTGTTTGACTGCAGGATAGACAACATCTGTAGAACAAATCTCTCTCCACTTGACCCTTTTTCTTTTTGGTGTTGTTTGTGTTTTTTTTCCCCCCTTCATAAATATTAAAGGCAGGTAAACCGAAAAGGGAAGAGAGGCTAAACTAAAAAAGAGCCAGGCTTCCGTTCGCTATTTCTGACGGGAGGGAAAAAAGGTCGGGGCTTTTTCGTTCCGCACATTAAGAGCTCCTCTTCTCATGCACTTTTAATGCAAGCGATGGGGGGCAAATTCACACACTGTCCTCCCGCTGCGCAATAACGCTTTATACAGTTTAACCAGGGCCGACTCCAGCGGTCCACCGATACGTGTTTTCAGAGCTTGACGCCAATTTTCAGCGATCGACACTGATGATAAATCCTCCAAAGCCATACATGCCGTCAAACGGAAGATGCGACCCAAGCGTTTCTTATTAAAAGAGATTTTCCTTTGATTCATCAGTGTTGAGTCAGTTTCTTGTGGCACGCAACCAATCAGATAATTAGACAGAAAAGTGACGATAGATAGAAAAACTCTGAGAATCAGCCAAACCAATATTGGGTCGATCTGTAGGGAACGTCCTTCAATGCGACAGTGTTTTGCGATTCCCTGAGCGGTCTTTCTTTGCTTTGCTGGTAGATAGCCTCTTTGTTGGATCTTTAGTTAAAGAAATTGTTAATGTGTCCTTATTGTGTTTTTATATAAGACACAATTCAGACCAACATCGTGACCGGTGTCAACACTCCGTCTACGCTCAGTGCTTTGTTTACATCGGCTTTTGTGCAGAAACGTTGGGAAAAAAAAGGTCACAGGACTGACCATCAGATGTTCCTCTGAAGTGTTAGATCACTATCTCACTTAAAGCCCACATGACTGAACTCTTGTTTGACGTCAAAAAGCCTCGCGGTGAATCTTTACCAGCTAAACTGCCTCCTCTGATCTGTTATTGTGTCGTGTGGAGTTGTATTTGAGCAGATTTGTAAAGTTCGAGCTACGTCTAAGCTTTTATCAGGCGGGAAATGAATATTTTCATGGAAGCAGATTCTAAATATGCAACTTTGACGAGCAGAGATGAGTTTTTAAGGGTTTATTTAACAATTTATTACTTAAAGGACGGTGACTTTGAAAGACCTCCATCTCATTATCTTGTTTTATTTTTTATTAATATTTATTGTATTTTGTTCTTTTCTTTCTTTAGTTATTTTACTTTATTTTATTTTAATTTTTCTATTTCTAGTATTCGTACAAATTCCTGGGATGACACCAACAGCCGAAACCAAATTCCTTGTATGTTGTGTACGTACTTGGCCATTAAAGCTGATTCTGATTCTGATTCTGAAATATGTTGTCTTAGGACCGTCCTGAAAGCTGCAAGCTTTTAGTTCATCTTTGCCTCTGGAAAGTCATCAACAACGAGAACAAAAAGAAGAAACTACAAGTTGAAAAATGTGGCGCAATCTTACAGCTAATGCTGCAAGTACAGTCAAATGTATTCATACTCTTCTATTAAAGAAAAGACAAAATTGACAAAAAATCACTCAAATAACTAGAAACTGAAAAAAGTAGCAATAAATAAAAATTTGCTAAATTATAATTTAGTGAAATAAGACGTTGCTTTTGAATTGTGGTTGAAAAGAATAATTTTAAAAAAATAAAATAAAAACACTTGATTGGCTCAAAGGGTTGTTCAACAGAATATTAGTTACGGGTCCCGTCATGCTTGTTGCTTTTTAAATATTTCTGTTGAACCACAATTCAAAAACAACATCATGATTTTAATTAAATTTTTATTTATTATTACTTTTGTCAATTTCAGCTTGTTTGTTTTCCTTCTTTAATGGGAGGGTGTGAATACATTTGAGGACAGTAGAGCATCGAACACCGGGAAAAATATAATATTCAATTCTGGTATGAAAGACAAACCCTGCGCGGCTAAACGTCACCCCCGTCCACGGACACATGTAAAACGTTAAGCTCATTCTTCACGAGGGGGATGAGGAGATTGTAACCGGGAGCCACACAATCAAGCATCCCAGCAGGAGATGGAGACTGATGCGAGGCGCAGAGGTTAGTTAAACGCTCGCGGACAATTCATCAGGCGGTCGGCGGAAAGAAACACAAACTGGAAGTTAAAGAGCGAGAAAATGACGGATGGAAGGCGAGGAGGAGGAGGAGGGGGGAGCTATCTAGCAAAAATAAAAAAATAAAAACCTTCTCGGGACAGGTTGTCAGAGGCCCGATTGTCAGCTCGATTCCCCACACAAACACTCCCCGGGGTCAACATGTGGGGTGACAGACGCAGAGCGAGGGGGCCCAGGCCGCTGTGGCAGCCTGTAGTTGATTTAGGATTTTTGAACGCCGGCCAAAATTCCTGAAGGAACACAGTAAGCGGGGGGGAGGTGGTGGTGGTGCTGGTGGAGGAGGGAGACGGTTGGCCATAAAAACCAGCACAGAACTGGGGTATAAGAAGAAGAGAGAGAGAAAAAAAAAAAGGGAGTGTGGTGAATATGAAATATGTGTGTGTGAGAGCGCAGACATGCCGGTGTTGCTATGGCAAAGTCCGATTCTGGGAATGAGGGAGAATTCCAAACGGGAACGTTGGGGGTGCAGTGTGTGCAGGGAGACGGTTTACATGTGTTCACGTCGGAGGCACGAAGAGGAAGGTAAAGGGAGAACAGGAGGTCGGAAAACCAGAAGAACTGGATTCATGTTTTTGCCAAAGCAGAACAGAAAATAATGGTACAGATTTATAAAAAAAAAAAAACTTTGTGACAAAACAGCAACAACAGATCTACCGCCTCCCATCCATATGTGTTTATCTCAGGTTAAACAAGCAGCGTTCCCCGTCGTCATCCCTCCACGTGAGCCCCACTTTAACCTGTTGGCAAATTATCTGTTCGACAAGCTGCAGAAACGCCCCTCTTCTCCTCTCCTCATCAAGTGATTTCTCTGCAGAAGACGTTTCCCATGTACGAAACAATAATAAAGGTATCAAGAGCTTGTGCCAGATTCACTGCGTGGACTCTGAAGTAATCCGCGCTGGCACACATCTACGCTCGACGCTTTGTTTACATCTGTTTTCACGTGGAAATGTGGGAATCAGATGTTCCTCCGGGATGTAAGATCGCTATCTTACTTTAGCTCGACATAACTTATCGCCTGTTTGCTGGCTCGAGGTCAGAAGCTCCGTTGCGGTCTCTGTCACGGTGCTCCTTTATTTGCCGACATCCCATAATACACAAGAGGTGGTTCTCAGACGTCCGGGGTAACATATTGAAGGAGCTTTTTTATGACAGTTTGCTGTTGTTTACTGTACAGATTAGTCGGCGAGCTGGTGTGCGATGAGTGAGTAGAGGTGCATGTTCTAGAGAAAGCAACGATTTAAGACAGGAAATGATTGTTTTCATGATAACACCTCCTAAAAGTCTTTGCAACAAACTCTGCTGTGCTTTTTTTTAAAGCAGCAGCAGCAGCAGCAGCAGAGATCTACCGCCTCCCATCCATATGCGTTTCACCTTTATCTCAGGTTAAGCAAACAGCGTTCCCCTGTCTTCATCCATCCATGTAAGCTCCATTATAACCTGTCGGATCAGAGGGCAAACAATTTGTTTGAAAAGCTGCAGAGCGCCCACTTCCTGGGAATGAGTCACTCCCTCCATCGCCGGGTGAAAACTTCCCGAATGTCTCTCGTTCAGCCGCCAGAGAAGTTGCAGAAGATATTCCTCGTGTTAAAAAAAAACAGATAACAAGAGCTGCAGATCCACTGATTGTGTTTGTGATTCGACAAAATCACGACGCTGTGGAAGATTGTGAAGGGCCTGTAGGTGGAGAGCATTAAGTAGAAATCGCTGACACATTTGTGGTTTTTGGTCATATAGATGGTTAATATGCTGCCATTTCAACAAGTTCTCATTGGTCAGAGCATCGCTGGTGTTACAGGAGAAAAACTTCACATCAGGATTAACTCTTGGCGGTAGGAAGAACAGATTGACCGTAAACAACCTTTAACTTAATGCAGACTGTCACACTGCAAGTTTTTTGACTGTTTTTTGAAGAATCTACTATTATTACACATATTCTTCCCTGTTTTGTTATTTAAATTAGTAAATAATGTCGCTGTTTTACAGATAGTTGCTTAATTTGAAGAAAAAAATAAGTAAACTAGGGAATAAGAAATGGCAGATTGCGCTTTAAACTGTTATTTTACAGATTTTCTCATAGAAAACACCAACAAATGATCAGTTTTCAAGTTAATTGTGAACAAAAACATCCAAACCTGTACATGATGTCCCCATCAGACACATGTATTCTTTACTAACAGTAATCTGTTCCTTTATAAAGTGCGACCATCCAGTTACACAGCTTTACTGTATTTCAATCTGGTTAAAGTTACTATTGTTCTACAGGTATTCGCATTATGCTTGCAGCGTTTACAGATATTGAAGGTCACAATGTTCCAGTGTGGTTTTCTGGCACCCTGCGTCGGTACGATTTCAATCCACTGAGAGTCTCTTTGGCAGACTCGAGCCTTCGCTGAGCTCTGACCATGAGCACGACATCGCTGTCAGGGATGGAGCTGCACAGCGCAGAAAAAGCGGCGGCTTTCCTAAACGCCTGCCCGTGTTCTTTCTGTTTATTGAATCTGCTCGGAGCTGACAACATTTTGGAAAACCTTCCAAAAAATTCTCAGATTGTCAGCTCCGTTTCAAACTGGGTGTGACTGTCCTCGGATCAGTCCGCCTTTTAACGAAGTTCATTTGTGAGTTTGGACGGGTTTTCCGTGGGCCTGCTCCAGATCCTGTCATGCATTCGCTGCTTTTTATGTAAGAATTCGCAGCGGAGAGGGTACCGAGCAGAAGTACTGGCAGTGTTTAGGAGACAGCGAGAGGTCGTCACCAGCGAGCAGGGCCGGGCCTGGGACTCAGACCGAGCTCCGGGCCTCAGGTGTGTTATTATGTCTAATACTCAAGTGGATGCGCTCTGGCTGTGAGCTCCAGCAGTGTGCCGCATCGTAATCACGGCACAGGGAAAAATGCGTTTTCAGGAAAGAGGCAGAGAGAAATTGTTGCTTATTAGCTGGAGGTTCGTCTGCACCACATTTTGCATCAAGTCTATTAACCCTCTGAACCCGAGCAGTTTGTTCCCGTCGCATTTTTTTTTCTCGCCGTGGGCT
>NW_007578700.1:228048-229295 GCF_000690725.1 Stegastes partitus
AAAAACCTTCTCGGGACAGGTTGTCAGAGGCCCGATTGTCAGCTCGATTCCCCACACAAACACTCCCCGGGGTCAACATGTGGGGTGACAGACGCAGAGCGAGGGGGCCCAGGCCGCTGTGGCAGCCTGTAGTTGATTTAGGATTTTTGAACGCCGGCCAAAATTCCTGAAGGAACACAGTAAGCGGGGGGGAGGTGGTGGTGGTGCTGGTGGAGGAGGGAGACGGTTGGCCATAAAAACCAGCACAGAACTGGGGTATAAGAAGAAGAGAGAGAGAAAAAAAAAAAGGGAGTGTGGTGAATATGAAATATGTGTGTGTGAGAGCGCAGACATGCCGGTGTTGCTATGGCAAAGTCCGATTCTGGGAATGAGGGAGAATTCCAAACGGGAACGTTGGGGGTGCAGTGTGTGCAGGGAGACGGTTTACATGTGTTCACGTCGGAGGCACGAAGAGGAAGGTAAAGGGAGAACACGGGGTCGAAAAACCAGAAAAACTGGATTCATGTTTGTGCCAAAGCAGAACAGAAAATAATGGTACAGATTTAAAAATAAAAAATCTTTGTGGTGACAAAACAGCAACAACAGATCTATCACCTCCCATCCACATGTGTTTATCTCAGGTTAAACAAGCAGCGTTCCCCGTCGTCATCCCTCCACGTGAGCCCCACTTTAACCTGTTGGCAAATTATTTGTTCGACAAGCTGCAGAAACGCCCCTCTTCTCCTCTCCTCATCAACTGACTCCTCTGCAGAAGACGTTTCCCATGTACGAAACAATAATAAAGGTATCAAGAGCTTGTGCCAGATTCACTGTGTGGACTCTGAAGTAATCCGCGTTGGCACACATCTACGCTCGACGCTTTGTTTACATCTGTTTTCACGTGGAAATGTGGGAATCAGATGTTCCTCCGGGATGTAAGATCGCTATCTTGCTTTAGCTCGACATAACTTATCGCCTGTTTGCTGGCTCGAGGTCAGAAGCTCCGTTGTGGTCTCTGTCACGGTGCTCCTTTATTTGCCGACATCCCATAATACACAAGAGGTGGTTCTCAGACGTCCGGGGTAACATATTGAAGGAGCTTTTTTATGACAGTTTGTTTACTGTACAGATTAGTCGGCGAGCTGGTGTGCGATGAGTGAGTAGAGGTGCATGTTCTAGAGAAAGCAACGATTTAAGACAGGAAATGATTGTTTTCATGATAACACCTCCTAAAAGTCTTTGCAACAAACTCTGCTGTGCTTTTTTTT
>NW_007578700.1:231430-247705 GCF_000690725.1 Stegastes partitus
GGGCCGGTTGCTACGTCCATCTTTTATACAGTCTATGCATAAAATAGATATTTTACCTTTTACATGTTTTATTTGTTTCCTGCAATTCAACCCAATTCAACTGAAAAGTCGCCTAATTCTTGTTGCAAGACAGTTGGTCGCATCAATAATTGCGTTCTGGTCAAACTGAGGAGTGTTTTTACAGAATCTGGTCAGTTTAAAGGCTTTGAAGTGATCGGTGTCACACATCCATGCTCAATACTGTGTTTACATCTGTTTTTACACTAAAAAAAGCTGCAGCAACGTCTGTCAGATGTTCCTCTGGGTTGTATTATTGCTATCTTAACTACATTTTCTTGATTCATCCCTTAGTAGCCGGTCTGGAGTCAGTCAGGTCTCTGTCACGGTGCTCTTTTACCTGCTAAAATCCCCAAACTCTAAACTTTAAGCTTAGATTTAGAGAACTTTCCAGGACAAACTGAATATCACACACGACTAGTTCACTGACCAATAGAACACTGAAAACTCTGTGATGTTTTCTGTGATAAAAAGCTGCCATTTTGCTAGTTTTTAACAGACAACGCACCTTTCAAACCCGTCAGCAGTGATTTGGAAGGTTCATCCTCGGATCAGGTTCTCATATTTAGAGAAGAATTAATAAAAACTGTTGTTTTTTACGAGGTCTGTTTCACATCAGCTCCAAATTCCTCCAAATCAGCGTGACTCAGACGAGCCGGTCAACATTAGGGTTCTGCAGAAAAGAAGTTTCTGTGGTGAAGTCGCCCCAAATTTCTCAGGAAATCCCAGCATCAGAAGTGACAAATGAAGTTCAACATGCTCGAGAACTATTTGTTTTTGCAGACGCTCTGATAAACATCAGCTCTGTTTTGCGGACACACGGTTCCTCGGTCGACCTCCGCGACGCCGTCAGACGTGTAACGACTCGATGCTACTTCCCTAATGAAAATCATAAATATATCAAGTCTTGAAACCCAAAACCCTAACCTTGAACACAGACACATAAATTGAGAGCAAATCTCAGAACACTGGTGCTTTTAACTCAGCCCCTGGTTATAAACCTGTGTGTGTATATATATATATATATATGTACCTTGTGTTGGTTTTTAGCTCAGCCTGCTCTTCCAGGGATCCTTTAGCTCCTGGCTGAGTGTTCAAATAGGAACTGACTTGGTGAGTCTGTTTCAACTGAGCCCCCTTTTTTCTTTTTTTTTCTTCCTCTTTATCAGCACGTTCTATTTATAGCACCTTTACTGCAGCGGCACAGCTTAGTACAGTATGTTCCACAAAACACAAGCCTCGCCTGACCACATCCCCGGGCATGCCTCTGCAGTCGTCTCCCACTGCCGGGTGCACGAGCGCACGGACGGCGTTTGGAATTATCCGGACGGGAGGCGGCATCGGCAATGAACTCGCACGGTGAACACGCAGACGGCGAGGAACACACCGGGACACAAGAACACACACACCGAGGGGACACAAACAGACAAGGACACACACACACACACAGCGAAGCCATATAAACACCAGCTAAACATTCACCTTGAACACCGCGTGTGTGAGACTTAAACGGAAAATTGCATTAAGTTGAGCCAACATCTAAAAACAAGCAGCTGACTGGGTATGAAAGTAAAGTCAGGTGATGGTTTTTATGTTGTTTGCCGGCTGCAGCGTCGTGTTTTTGAAGCTTTCTGGGATGAAACTTGTGCACAGCGAGTTGGACAAATCATCAATCCAGCATCAAAGCCACCAAAAACACACACACACAGCAAAGCGACCCACGCCGCCGCTATTAGAAATAAGTTTCATTCCCATCCAGCATCCTCTCAGCTGCAAAACAACAACCGTCCCGGCTGGATCTCCGTGGGTGCCGTCGAAGCGCCCGCTCGTTCTAATTACTCGCTGCTCACGAGCCAGCTGCGGGACTCGTCCTCTAGATGACATCGAAACTAGTCGTTCCTCTCCGCCTTCACGGATGGAGGCGGCGTCGTGAAAGGCAGAAACTGAACGCCGGTTCTGCAAGAAGCTCGGAGCGCGCGGTGCCGAGCGGGATGAGGCGAGGTCACGTTACGAACACTATCGATCCGAGCTCGGCAGCTTTGCTCGGCATGTAAGCGGAGGTCAGGGGTCCAGGCTGAGGCGGCAGGTTTTCTGAGTGCACGGGGCCAAATCGAGGCTCCATTGCCGCAGTAAATGCAAAACAATGCAATCATGGCCGCATGATGCATCGTCTCAGCGTCAGCGTAGCACAACTGTCAACGTTTTTTGCTGCTTCATACAGAAAGAAAACTCACATCCTCGTCGTTTTTCATGATTAATCTGCAAGAGAACGTCATTTATTCTGATTTAACAGCTCTCGGAGGGAAGTAGTTGGGTTTTTTTTACTTTATATTTACAAAGAATAGAGTTTGTTGATATGCAGGCTCCACATGTGCTCAGAGACATGAGCAAGAAAAAACACTGAAAAGGAAGATTTGGTTGCAAAAAAAAGATGCGTAGCATCAACTGCTGGGCTGATCATCGTCACAGGTTTGGCTTTCTGCTACACAAACAACAAAATCAACTGAGATATTGAATTTAAAATTAAAAAACATATATTTTAAATTGATAAATCTGACATTAGGACGCTTTATTTAATTCTTTCTAAACACATTTTTAGTCGTCTGAGCTGCAGCAACTGAATGGAGACTAGAGGCTTCTCTTCTCGACTAGCTAGCCAGCATGTGTGGCGTTTAGGGAATATCTATGAATTGCAGCGTTTCTGTATGAGGAAATGAACAGTTTATTTATATTTTGGCGGCTAGGAGATGCTCTGACTTTAAGATGATTTGGAGTCTGATTTTAATGCAATTAATGCTGATTTGTGGATTATTTACATGTAAAAATTCAATCAAAACAGCATTTTGTCACTAAAATCCAGAAATAATTCTGATAATTAAACCTAAAATAAAATGCATGGGAACATTTCGGCCACAAGAGGATGATTTTGATTAAAAAAAGACATCCTCTGTTGGGGGTATGTTGCAATTGTTGCCTCTAAACGAATGTCTGACTGTTTAATGACGAGTGCAAAAGCAGATCTGAATGCGATCTGCAGCAAAATACTATTTTGGATGCATTATTTAACGCAGATGCGCTCCACAACAAACCACCCCAAATATTCAATATTTGCAATCTGGTCAAAATTCACAATAAAAAAACGCAATATCCACGTTTCTAATGTTGTGCAGCCTTTTGAAACTTTCACTCGACACTTTTTTTTTTTTTTTTTTTAACTTTTTATTTAAGCATTTCTTTCACTCGACTCTTTCACTCGGGAATTTAAGCTGTTTGCGGAGGTTTCAGTCGTGCATCCAGCGGCTCACAAGTATTCAAATCTACGGACTTAAGGAGGAGCAATGTTTGTCCTGCAGGCCCGTCTGACTAACGGCCAAAATAGCGAGCAAAGTCTCGCGCGGCACCTGCGCTCACAAACACTGAGGAGGTGTGTCCAACCAACGCTGGCAGCGCTTCAGCTAAACTAACCTTGACAGACTTGGATGAGGTTCCACAAAAAGAGAGCCGCTTTGCCAAAAGGCACGTGGGCAAATTACGTAACCGAGATAACGCCGCGGCTGGCAGCGTAGGAGGAGGTTCAAAACAAAACCAAAGAATCGCAGGTGAGTCACGACGAGAGCGAAAGTCCTGCAGATATAATACGAGCCATACGTCCGGGCTTATTAGCGGCTTCTGGTTCTGCTCTGATTTTTATTAATGATAACAATCAGGCCGCCAGCCGCTAAAGCCGGCGCTCCGTTTCAACCAAGGTGAGAAATTCATCCAACTTTACGATTTGGGATCTCGGCTCAGCGGCGGAGGGAAAAAAAATATCCCAATATGGCTTTAAGTAATGGCGGCGTGTTGGAACCGGCCCGGCAGCTTATAGAAGTGCGTCTTTAATGAGAAGGTGCAGAACATGGTTCACTGATCTGGAATCCATCCAAAATGCAGCACAAAAGGTAGGCCCATGCATTCCTGTGCCCATCCCCTCCGCGGCTGCAGGAATGCTCGCGAGGAAATGTACTGTACATGTTTGTGCATGCGTTTACCTGTATGCATGCATAGGCGACGGGTTTTTGGCTTCGTGCATATCCATATATACACATCGACGAGTTTTTTTGTTTTTTTTTTGTCTTCAGTAGTTCCCTCTAAACGTCTTCCACATGCCCCATCTGGAGAGCTGCAGCGCTGTCCACTGCATGTAGTGAGACGTTTAATGCTCTCCCCCTCATCTCCCGTCTTTTTATTGGAGTCCTCCAGAGTTCACTTCGTTTGTGCGGCACAAGGAGTAGGAGCAGAGCGGGGAAGACTGGAATATTTGCGGGCCGACAACAAAGGCGCTGGAATGCCCTTCTCTAAACTGGTTAATGCTGCCCACCAGTCTCCAGACCACTTCTGCCCTCTTTACAGTTTCTGTTCTTTGTGTCTTCTTTTTTTTTCTTTCTTTCTTTTTTAATTTCCCTCCTCTGTGTCCTCAGCCCCTCTAGGAATAAGAAGAAGTCTGGTCTCGATTATGGAAATGCCGTCCATATCCAGAGCTTTGTAACCGTGTTCACAGCAATTTTGACATAATAAAACATGTTGACTGCAGATATGTTGGCTTTTGTTTTTTTTCAGAGTTTCGGAGACGAGCCCTTTTTTTCTTGGGCAGACGGGATCATTTACATTAACCCTCAGAAAACCAAAAACCAACAGCGGGATGTTTTGTTTACTTTTTTAAATGCTAAAATTAGGCCATTTATCAGAGGCAGAAACTGTAAAAACTGAAAAATAAGTCAGATTTTCAGCTTTAACGTCGGGTTCCAGCAGAAAAAAACGCCCAAATCTAAGCTTGAAAATTACAATATTTCACCAAAATCACTTCATTCTTCTAGCCTTATTGAACAATTCGCCAAAAAATAAACCTTTCGCATGAAATTTTGTAAAAAAATAAACCTTATTGCAACTGAAAAGCCACTCAACTAACATGACAGACTTTTCCGATGAACCGCAGGCAGTGTTCACGATGAGCAAAGAGGCGACACAAGAGATCGGCAGGAAACTGAAACGTATGTGATCATCAAAACAAACACAGCATGGCGTAGAAAAGGTATGCAGTGGAGCAAGTTGCTGGAATTCAGTGAAACATCTTCCTACAGCCTATCTATTGTATGCGGAGCTTCCAATTTGTGCTGCAAAATTTGCTTTTGGTTCTACTTTTTGTAAAGCTATTAACAGCGAGAAACTGCTCAGGTGTCAGAGGGTTACAGGCAGATTTAGATTCGATTAACAGAAGGACAATAAAGTCCTACTGAAGATGCATGAATACATGTTTCAGATGGGGGCTGCAAGTGGCTCAGTGGTTAGCACTGTTGCCTCGCAGCGAGAAGGTCGCCCGGTGGGGGGCATCGGGATCTTTCTGCGTGGAGTCTCCATGTTCATGTGCAGCATGGGTTCTCTCTAGGTTCTCCTGCTTCCTCCCACACAGTCCAAAAACATGTTGAGGTTAATTGATGATTCTAAATTGTCCGTAGGTGTGAATGTGAGTGTGCTTGGTTGTCTGTCTCTAAGTGTAGCCCTGTGATAGACTGGTGACCTGTCCAGGTGAACCTGCCTTCACCCTGAGTCAGCTGGGATAGACTCCAGCCCCCCATGACCCTAGTGAGGATTAAGCGGTGTATAGAAATGGATGGAGGTTTCAGAAGGAAACAGCATAACTAACATACAGTATTGTTCATCCTGACTGCTTATCATTCAGTTAACATCGTCTTTAATTCAGTCAGATGTGTATCTGACTCAGAATATTGCCATATTTTGTCTTTTTTTCACCAGTTTTCCATCACTTTTAGGAGCTAACGCCACCTGAAACGTTACACTGACAAGCGGGTTAAGCTATTGTTTGGCACAGTGACACATATTGATCACATCTTATACTAGAACAGAGAATCAACAACTTCTACACTGTTCAACTGCACAAAAGGTTTTTTTTTGACTGTAGTTAAACCAGATGTGTGTATCTGAGCTTAAAATTGTAATATTTCCTTAAAATCACTTTGTTCTATATGTCCAATTAGCCAGAATGTGTTTTTTTCTCTCCACCAAATTCTGTAAATAATAGTAATAATAATAATTTCTGTGCGTCTCAACACAACTCAGAAGCCAAACGTTTGAGCTGAACTGGAATGAACTGCAGGCTGTGTTTACATCGAGCAGAGAGGAGACGGAAACTCATTAAAAATGTAGGTAATAAGATATGTAGCGTGCGTACAGTCACCTCTTTTTTTTTTTCTTTTTTTTTTTTTCCAGTACTGGTAACACCTGTGGGCACCTGCAAACACAATGTACATGTTGATTCCAGTTCTGCATTTTTAATTTTTGCACCAACAAAAGCCAAAGAAATTCCTTTTTTTATGAGACGGGTCATTTTTGAGTTATTTTTCCTTCTAGCAATGCTTGTGCTGTTTCCAGGACTGAAAAATTAGCCCAACACAGGTTCAAAAATTTCACTAGAAACGCCTAAAAACCTGCTTGTGGGGTCACAGGGTTGAGGACAACTCTTCAGACCTCCACCTCTTTATTTAGATTACTCCCCCCCCCCGCTATCAGATCTTGCTGGCCACAGATATGTACGTACTGCTGTTTGCGGCGATAAACACTAAGTATAGCAGCGTACGAGACGGCATGTTCCTATACGTCCTCGGCGTTGAGCAACCGCTCTCCACTTTCCCTCCAATCAAGATCTACTGTACTGCGATACTTCTCCACGGCGTTACTCATTAAACTTGCAAAGCGGCAGCGACCCGGCCGGACTGTCCTCAGCGAGAGGTGAAAGACGCTGTGAGGTCTCCATACGTGCCGCCGTTATCTGTAATCCCATACAGCTCAGAGCCTGACGGGGCAGGAGTGAGAGCAAACACAGGCAGCTTTAAACAAAAAAAGATAAACTGGTCTGTCTGGTGTGGCACTTTGAACCTGTTTTCTGGCAGCGGCGGCGGCGGCCTGTACGTTACATGTATACGGTGGCAACAGCAGGAACTCATATCACTCCCCGCTGCACCTGTCGGCCGCCTCAACTGACACCGCCGACGGGAAGATTAGGGCCGGTGGGGGAGGAGGAGACGCACAGGGGGGAGAAAGAGGGACAAAATGTAGGTTAAGAACTTGTTGAACTAACCTCGCTAGCCCGTGCACGGTGACCGATTATCCCGTCGCACTTATAAATAATACAGAGGGTGCAGATGGACGGGGGACGGCGCATCGTGTACGATGAGGAAACGCATTGTTTGGCCCGATTTATAGTAGCGTAGCAGCCATTCAGCGGAAAGCAACGACTATTATGTTGTGCTGCACGAACGGGGTTTTTGAACCAATTATCGGCCTGGTTGATAATCGAGGCCGATAATCGATCTATCCCGCATTGCTGGCCGATTATTGATGAATTAAACGCAGCCCAGTGAAGCCTCTTCTTTCTGTCCATGTGGTCTCAAAGGCAACAAAGCCAGAAAGTTAGCTTTCATAGTGGCTAACGGCTATGCTAACGGCTAGTCTGGAAAGCCGTCAATAACACAATACACCAAAAAAAACATAAATATGTTCTGAAAAGGGATAATAATGCTTTAAGATATGGACCTTAGTGGGCAATAAAAGTGACAGAACAGTGAACGATGGAGAAAATCAAGTCGATTCCACAAAGGAGATAATTTAGCTTTCATAGCGGCTAATGCTATGCTAACGGCTAGTCTGGAAAGCTGTCGACAACACAATAGACCAAAGAAAACATAAATAGATTCTAGAAAAAGGAAAATAATGCTTTAAGATATGGACCTTAGTGGGCAATAAAAGTGGCAGAACAGTGAACGATGGAGAAAATAAAGTTGATTCCACAAAGGAGATAATTTAGCTTTCATAGTGGCTAACGGCTATGCTAACGGCTAGTCTGGAAAGCCTTCGATAACACAACACACCAAAAAAACATAAATAGATTCCAGAAAAAGGAAAATAATGCTTTAAGATATGGACCTTAATGGGCAATAAAAGTGACAGAACAGTGAACGATGGAGAAAATAATTCCACATAAACAAAGGAGATAATTTAATCAATGCTATTTCTGTTTTACAAATTCAGTTATAGTCACCCTCGTTAATGAAGAGGCCTCGTTATGACCAACAGGTTCTCTGCTGGTAAATCAAATGTATATCGGCTGCAAATATAAACTATCGGATTATCGGTAATTGGTATCGGTATTGGCCCTAAAAAACAATCAGTAACTACTTCTGATCGATCGTATTTCTGCATCACGTGTTGTTTTGTTGGGAAACGTCGCCAAAATCCAAACTTCAAACTGTGATATTTTGTCAGAATCACTTCATTCTATAAATCTGCTGGATAGAATCTGTAAAAAGCGAAAAAAAATTCAGCGCTCATCAACACAACATAGAAGTCACGAGTGATTCAGCTGCAGTGAAACGATGACGTGGCAGAAACGTTTCAGCTGAACTGGGTTGAACTGCAGGCTGTGTTTACAGCGAGCAGAGAGGAGACGGAAACGCATGAAAAATGTAAGTAGGAAGATATCTAAAGTACATACAGTCACCTTTGTTCCTGTACTGGTGACACCTGTGAGCACTTGGAAACATGTTTTAGAAGTCAATTCAAGCCGTTTTCTAATATGGCAAATTCAGTAATGACAGAAATTCAACTTTTCATGGAAGCATCAGTGTGTCGTGCTGCACATTTCTGACTCCTCTCTACTCCTTTGCTGCTTCCATAAAAGTGCAGGACTGAATAATGAGTCCACAGTGAATAAATTGGGCTAGAAATGATTTTTTTTCCCCCACAATAAAATGTTCCTAAATACAGATATAAACCAAACATATGTACCGAATTTCCTCAAGTGGAAACTGGGAGTTAATTAAAAGCCGCGTCCCCGATGATGGCCGGCAGCGCGGTCGACACAAACAAATACAGGGCGGAAAAAACAAACTCATCCGGCTGTTGTCGCATATGGTGCGTGGCGCCTGCAAATGTTTCACAATAAAAGTTCACAGATTCACTTCAACTTCATCTCAAACGGGGAAGTTCAGGGTTTGCAGTAACTTACGGACTAAGATTCATGTCCTGTCATACTTGCTCGATCACGTTTACCTTCATGTTTGATTAGCAAACCTGCAGCAGCATGAGCACAGTGGGCTGCTAAATTGATCACAATCCCAGTGTTGGCAAAAAACAGGTGTTTAAAGACTGATTTTGTACTTGTTTGTAAAGATGTGCCATTAAAACTTGCTAAAATGAGTCTTATATCCAAAATATAATGAATTTTACTTATTATATAGAGGGGTTGAGAAATAAAAACCTGCTTTTATTAGAAGCCGCCTTCAAAATAAAAGCCTGGTAAGCCTGCAGTTAAAGGCAAACAAAGGCCTCGGACACTATTTCAGGGAACAATGACGCTCAGAGTATTCCAAAATAAGCCTTTGCAACTTTTATGCAAGAAATCTTGTGGCTTAAATGTTATTAAAAGCCCTCGAGTCGTTTCAGTTTATAATATAATAACAGAAAACAAATTTAAAAGTTCACCAGGCGGTTGTTTTGGTTTGATCGCGATTAAATATTTGATTTTTCCTCAATATTGCTAATTTTTGGTACATTTTAATGACCTTTATAATCATAGAGACCAGAGAATAAAAGTTTGTTTAGACTTTAACCACTTAGTTTGCACAAATAATGCACAAATACATACATTTACACACATGAATGAGGATCAATGATCTCTAATTACATAAAAGAGATGAACTAAAATCAACTTTGAGGTGAACTTACTGATAATTAAGATGCAAAAAACACACTTTTAAGAAGCTTTGTTAACAAAATGCTTCAAAATTAGTGCAAAGTTCTGTGCAAATGTCCTGCAGCCGTGGATTAGATCCAGGAGTTCACACTTTTATCATGTGCTTACGTGGAGTTTGCATTTAATTCCCTGTACTTAACCTACTCAGATGACAATTATACGACAACAATGCAATGCAGAAAGTTTGCACAAATTACATATTTAGTTGATCTTAAGCAATTAAATACAAAACGCTGCAGCAAACAGAAGTAAAAAGGGGTTTTCTGCAATGTTAAAGCCTTGTTTCTTTCATGAACTTGAGAGTTAAAGTGTTTTGTTGTTGTTTTATTTAAGCTACCTGGGCAGGAGGACTTCATCCATACCTTCAGAGTCGCCTCACGTTTGGTAAAGTGTTGCCGTCTGCTGGTCAGTTGTTCAGAGCTCAGGGCTTTACTCGTCTAAAAGCTGACGAGGTATTAAGCGTTTACAAAATAAAACTAATTCCCTACAAGCCAATACATCCAAACTACACTAAAGCACTCGTTGTTGTTTTTTTGCAGATTTGCTGCAAGATAATTCCAGTATACAATGACAGACTATGTAAACATCCTGCCTTCTTGGATCGAGCTGCAGCGCGGCTCGGAAAACAGGGCATAATGAGCATTTTGTGTACGTACAAAGCTGGAGGGCTGTACAAAATGTCCTCAGTGTTCCTTTATCTCCACGTATTAAAATGTCAAAACTAGCTGTCGCTGCCGTGTCGAGGAAACAAGAGCTCCAAGAGAAACTTGTGAACTTAGAAAAATGTGTCCAGTCTGGTTTGCGAAAAGAACTAATTCATTGTTGGGTTTGAAACCGGATCGCACTCGATACAATCATATCTGTTTCACACCATGAGGTACGGTTGGACGTCTGACAGGAGCTGCTGCGCTGGCGAGAAACTCAAAGAGCCCGATGAAGACTTTCAGAGATATTCGACAACAGTATCTGGGCCGCCATCGTGGTTTACCGAGCGGGGGGGGGATGTAGAACCGGCGATTAGTCCGAGCCGACCCGCTCTGCAACACAAACTGTGCAACTGTGAGGAGATCAGCAGCAAATGAGCATCGACAGGCTGTTTGCATTTTTTATGTATCATCCTCTATAAATCCAACATGTGTTCCATTTTGAACCACAGGGGGCAGTGTGGAGCAGCATTCTTCTGTTTTCTTTTAGCAAAATTTTCTTTCTCCAAGCAAAAATTAGAAACAGATGTCAGGAAAATTAAGCATTTTGTGAAAAAACACACGTTTATCATGCACTGGTGGAGATTGTTGCTTCCATAACACGCCTTCCTGGAGATGTAGAGGAAAGAAAATGTCCCAAAATACACATTTAGGTATTTATTTTACTGCACTTTTTGGGACTGTAGATTCTAATGATAATAGACATATCTGTAAAGACGTTTTCCTCCAAAGCCAAACCTCCACTTAAGTAGCACTTAAACACACCAAACCTTCCAGTTTCATCCCTATTCGTCTATATTCTAAACATTTGTTCATATATTATTCAAAACCTGACTTATGGAACATTTTATTCCCAAAAACAAAGATTTTTCCAGGAAGTATTTTCTGATTTATGGAGCGATATAAATATTCAATTAAAAGCTGTGACTCCAATATGTCAAGAAAATGAAACGAGAGTTATGAACTTAATCCACTGCTGTGCGTATTTAAATAGATAATACCTCATTTGCATATTCAAACAACATTTCAGAAAACTTGTAATACAAAAAAAAATAATTCTTGTAAATAATCAACTGGAGAAGTTTCATGAGGAGGGATTCCAGCTTCTCCACCTGCAGCGTCTAATCCAGGAAATAATTGTCGATAACTGAACTCCTGGTTTCAACATGCAAAAGAACTACTACGGCTTTATTTTGATGGAAACAGGCATTAAATACTTTTCCGAGGCCTCGAGGAGACGTTAAATGCGTTATGTTGAACAAGGAAAAAGCAGTTAACTCAACTCCACGCAACCTTGAAGCTCTCAGAAAGCGATTTAAGGCATCAGCTACAGGAATAAAAATAATGCACGGTGACTGAAAAACGGCACAAACGGAGGAAAAGCTGAAAGTGGAGAGTGAAAACATTTCATGGTAACTACAGGTTATCTTTTAATATGAAGGTTATGAGACGAAAACATGATGCAGGACTGTTTTTTTTTGTAAAAGCCCCGAAGCAAAGTTTAAATTAGGACGAGTATCTTTTACCAACATGACAGCAGCGTGTCCTGGGCTGCACCTCCACTAAACCACCTTTATTCTCATTTTCTATCAAGTTTGTCTGAATAAACGTGATTTATTCTGATTTGAGGCTTCTCGCATGCACACTTCTGTTCATTTCTGTCTCTTGTTTACCAGAAACAGAGTCGGTTTCCATGCAGGCTGCACATCTGCACCGAAAAATGAGCGAAGAAAAGAATGAAACGCTGCAAAAGGAAGATTTGGTTGCAAAAAGAAACACATCATGGATGGATGTAGTCGTACGGCTTCTCATTTCTGTGGAGAATTTTTAGCTTTTTACAGAATCTGATTGATTTTTGGAGTTTTTTTTTTTTAAATGAGACAAAGAATAAAGCGAATTTCATAAAAAGAAAAACACAATTTTAAGGTTAGATTTGGTTAAATTATAATCAAACATGAGTCAAACTATCAGATAAGAGAAAAATCCAACTGTTTGTTTCTGCGCTTATAAATAAATCGTGTAATTTGGGGGATTTTTTTTTTAATTAGACAAAGAATAAAGTGAATTTCATGAAAAAAAAAACACAATTTAAGGTTAGATTTGGTTAAACTATAATCAAACATGATTCAAACTATCAGATAAGAGAAAAATCCAACTGTTTGTTTCTGCTCGTACAAATAAAAAGTGTAATTTGGGGGATTTTTTTTTTAAAGGATTGACATCATCGACACTTCCACTGCTGCTTCCTACATGCTGCATGATGCAAAAGGAACTTGTCATTATGACTAATCTACAAGAGAAGTCAAGGCTTCTGGGATGTACAAGGGGTTTTTCTTTTTAACTTGACTTACTAGAAACCGACTTTGTTTCCATGCAGGCTGCACAAAACGAGCGAGGAGCAGGATGAAACGCTGCAAGATTTGGTTGCAAAAAAAAACAGTTGTATGGAAATGTTTCAGCTGCAGGAACAATGATGTTGATGAAAAACAGCCTCTCCGTCTTTGCAGTTGTTGCCACCACACGAGGAAACACAGCTAATTTGTTTGACTGTTTAAATCAGCACCACAAAGCCCCGCGAAGCCAGAACCCCAACGTCATCCAGTGTTTCTGCTGCTTTCGCTTGTGTCGCCACATGAAAAAGGCTCCGGGGTCGAACGCTGACGTCGCAGCTTTTCACCTCGCACTAGACACGATGCGGTCGAGACGTATTTACACCATCACGTGTCGATGTTTCTCAAGCTGACGTCCCAGAGCTGCGTGACGAACTGCAAGGCACCAGATGAAACGGAGCTGTCACACGCTGGACGCTACGCAGCTCCGCATACGTCCGATCGTCCGACTTTATTAATGACGACTTCCAACGAAGTTTGCAAACAGCATTTTTCCCGGATGACCACACGAACAAAGGCACGAGAGAAACGTCCTGTGGCCTCAGTAAAAATGTGCAGAAAGAGCTAAATATTGCTTTTCCAGCGCGATTTAGAGTCCAGCTCCGCAGGTTCACGAGGTTCAACACATTTCGCCTTCGCACACATCACGCTTCTGCACTGTGCAGCAACCGATCGGCCGCAGCTGAACACAAACTGCCCTGAGCAATCGCAACCAGGAACAATACCAGCCAACATTACGCCACAGAGGCTTTCTAATCTCTGCCAAGTGTGGTTTTCTCTGTTCCGCTCGAGCCTTTTTCCTCCGACCCCGAACAGAGCGGCTCTTTAATACGGACGTGATCGCATCAGAATGAATGAAATAACGGAGCGACGACGAGAGAGAGCTGCAAAAAAAAAAAAAAGAGGAACATTTTGTGCTTTGCTAAAATGAGGCACAAACCACTTCCTTTCAGTGAATGAAAAAGCTGTCCAAGAAACCGCATAGTTTCACAAAACACCACGTGCTCCGGCTCCGCCAGCCGACCGGCCCCGAGCGCGTCGGAGGTTTCGTTTTTGTCAGAAAAGCGTTTCACCGTCACCAAAAAGCTTCCTCGATTGGATTTTTTTTCTTCGTGTTGTCAAGTCTCGACCTGAACACGTGAGCTGCCCTCAGGGTGACTTGTGTTATAATTGGACTCCGTATGAACACAATGACTTCACAACAAATAAACCCAAAACTGTCAGACGCTTCTGACACAGTTTGTTTTTTTAACTGCAATATAAATGACAAAAACAGCACAACCATGACTAGAGGAAACACGAGATGATCGTTTGTTCAGCACAGCACAAATATAATACCATAAATCATAAAGAAAAAGGAAAGAAAACACTCTTAATTTATTATACATCTTACATTTTTACAGCCTCTGGAATGTATCATCCAAAAAAACTACTAACAACTTGCTCCTCTGTTCACTGTTTTTGAGCCATGCTGCATTTATTCCATTGATCCAGTACCTTTACGTCTCCTTTCACTTTCATTTTTATTTCCAGACCAGTCTGGACTCATTTTTAGCCATTTTTCATCATTTTGAACAAGTTCAGATCATTTCAGACACATTGAAAATGAAAATTTAAATCTTTCCAGCCTCTATAAACTCTTTTTCACTCTACTCTGCATCAACTTCCAGCTCTGTATGCCATTTTTGAACCCTGCTGCATTTATTTTGCAGCTCAAATGTGCTTTATTTACTTCTTAATGTCTCTAACTAGCTCCCATAGTTGAATAATCCCTGACTTCTTGTCACGTGATGTTTGGTTGCAGCTGAGTTAGGCATTGCTTCTTGGTTTTTTTTCTTTTTAACATAATCTGCGACAATTTTTTATTATTATTTTTGGATAATTTTACAATGAGACATGTAGAAAAAAGCAAATTTGATTAAATGTCACAATTTTATGCTTATATTTGGTTAATTTTTCCAATGAGAAAGTTCAAAATCCAACTTTTTTTTTTCTATTTTTGTGGCTCTGATAAATAGCGTAATTACAACATTCATTTAAAACCCTCCAGCGGGGTTTCGGGGGGATTTACAGGGTTAACGCCGTCACACATCCGCTGCTGCTCCGTCACCCAATCACGTTTCCTGCCCCAGTTCTAGTAAAACCACCTACCACAGACGAAGAAAAAAAACAAAACAAAACACAAAGCGACTCAACCTGGTTCATTATTCAGCTGTTGTCTCCTCCGTTCCTGGAAATGTCATTTAGCAGCATGCTTGGCAATCGTCTTTCTAAATTAATCCCTGGCTTCTTTGCAGACTACAACCAAATTGCCAGCGTTCTGTCTAGACATCCAAGAAGCTGGAGGCAGGTTATTAAGTTAGTTTATTGATTACCGTGGAAAAAAAAAAAAACAGAAATAAAAAAAAATGCCTATTCAAATGTCACAAGCAGAGAAGCATTAATACAGTGACAGCTTGAGCGTGCATCCGTCTGACTGTAATGGCCGCGGTTTAAATGTCACCGTGTCTCTTCTAACCGAAGCTTTACGTCCTCCGCTCGGTGCCAGCCGCGGCTCCCACGGCCAGCTGAGAAATTCAATTCGCTCAAATTGAAACCGCGGGGTTTAGCGGCGGAGCTGTCCAAAAAAAAGCGTGCGCTGGGATTACCCGGCCAGGTGGCGAGTCAAACTGTCGAAGAATAAAAGCAGTTCAGCTGCTGGCGTCGAACCCACTCGTTGTTTTTTTAATTTTTTGCCTGCTTTTACGGGTCCCCGAAGATAAATGTCAGCACAGCGAGAGAGAGATTATCTTTGTATGAATTTAAACCGATGCGCGTCGCTTGCGTTGGATGTTTGCACGAGTTGATTATTGGGCCAGGTGTGTTCACCGCTCGCTGCCAGGGCGGGAAAGTGATTCCCCCGGATGGCGCCGACAGATGGGCGGCTTCGATCCAACACCTGAGAAAGGTGTGTCGACGCAGCGTCCACGCTCGGGTTTGTTCAGCGCAACAGAAAATTAAATCTACTGTAATTAAGAGTACAGCTCCAGGATGCTTTATCAGGAAAGTACAAACGCCTCAAACTGCAGGATTCTTATTTCTAGACAGAACTGAACAAGGCTGCACCTATTTTATATTATTATTACTTTACGTGACTGTACAATGCAGCACAGAGGTACTGGGATTAAACCGGAAACTCCAACATGATAAAAATATATTTAAAAGACGAGAATTTAGGATTTAAGTCAGTCGTGCAACCCTGAAACAAATCCAAGCTTCTATCTCTTCTTCTCTGGAAACATCCGGTTTTTAAATTATTTTTAGTTATTTTTTTTGGCCT